>NW_028262336.1:42831900-43135800 GCF_047370975.1 Nipponia nippon | reverse complement strand
TAGGTAAATAAGAATGCAGTTATCAAATTTTCTAGATGAAATGTAGAAATGTTTCTTTGTAATCTCAACACAGTTAGCATGGGAAAACATTAAACATCTCTTATTTCAGAAAAAAGCAAAATCTATGTTTTCATTTGACTTCTGTATCACATCTGTGAAATCAGAGTATTTCTTGGTAACCTTAAACTTCTATATATGTTATATTAGCATGCTCAAATAGTAAGCATGTCTGTATAGTTTTAAAGAATCAAACACTGCTAGAAATACTAATGTGTCATTTTTCTAGGTGTAGTCAATGTCAGATACCTTTGAAATCTCTCAACATTAATTTCAAAAGCTGTCTCATATATGATTGGGAAACAATAGAAGTAATTTTGTGTTTGTATCAGACAACCTAGTATTGCTTTATACTTTGAAAGAGTAAGTCTATTTTTCACTCATGTCCAAGTTATAATCTTTATTTAAATGCCACTCTTAAAACATCATTTGAAAGAGGGAAAAAAAAAAGATCAGAGACTATCTAAAGGTTGGTTTCATTATTAGTCTGTGCAAGCAGAAAGCAAATCTTTAATAATGCTGGCAAGAATCTATTGGCTCCATCTTCTGATAAATAAGAGCACAGGAAAGAACAGAGGTATCCAAAAAGGTTTAAAGAGGCTAATCTACTTTACAGAAGAGGAGTAAAGTTAGTTTGCTCTAGAAGACAATTCACAGCAGCTGACTCAGATACTCGGTCCGAATAGTTGTCTAGTGGAGTATTCTTTCTCTCCCTTGATAATAAAGAATATGTAGGTCTAGCTTGTGTAGGTATATACATAGGTATAACCTTTGTGAATACTACTTATTTTTCACCATAAGTCTTCAATTTTCCTTTCACTATAGGAAATTTAAAGTGCCATCCAATTAATTAGCTCTCAAGGAATCAAAATCTTCTTCGATGATTTTCATAGCTCTGATGTATCCTTAGCTGTTCTATCATAGCACATAGGAATTTATTCCTATCCTGTTGTCTTAAAAAATATTAATTTGTTAAAAATATTTTTAATGTCTGCATCTAACTAACAGAGAATTATATTGTTGCTGCTGTTTTATAATTACATAGTTTTCTTAAAAATATCTGTAAAAAGTATGTAATTCTCTCTTAAATTTTATAAGCTCTTTTGGAAAACCCATGTTGATCTCAAACTAATTAAGGGGTATGTTAAGATACATCAATGCTTAAATGATTGCATTTAAGTGAAAGGATGAACAATGGAGGAAAACAAAGTGTTAGAACTAATGATAACAAGAGTCAGGCAAGGGATATTTCTCATGAAAAGAACAGTATAAATTTAAATCTGGTTAATTTAGGTCTCTAACTGAAGTACCTTATTGGTAGTAAACCATCCTTGGGGGTTTGTAGGTATAGTATATACAAGTATGCACTCGTGTCATTCAGTAGTGTTTATTGTTATATATGGTACAAGTACAAAAAACAAAAGGAAAAAATGAGTTCACCGATTTAGGCATTTCCATACTTACGGGAATCTGGAGGCACGGGGGGATACCATGTCGACACCATGCTTTATGATACTGAATTACTCAGAATACTGACCACATTTAATATGGCAAGAATGATCTACTGAAATCTAATATCTGACCACCTAAACCCGGGTTACAATGAACCAGATGAAGTCACCTAGGAAGAGCAGACTATCTGAGTGTGTGTGAGAGACCAAACTAAATGCACAAAGTGCTTTCAGGCTAACTAGTGAAGCAGCTAATCATATGGGTATTTGCAGAGTTATGTAGTCTGGGAATAGCTTATTCTTTGCATACAAAAGAACAGTTGCATTTCTTCTATTTACCTTTCAGTACACTGTTCAGTATAGCGACACATGAAATTGCAGATGCCATTGTTTAATAAAAGTAATAGAAAATTGTGAGAAACTGGGTAAAAAACTTATAGCTTAGAAAAGGAAAGCACTAAGTTTAAGGAAGGTTACTTGTAAATTTTATTAAAGGTCGATTTCAGAGGTGATTTTGTCCAATGTTCTTATTGTGGCAAAAAAATTGTGAGTGTGCTAAAATAAAAAAGTTTGTGAACTGATATTGAAAGGGACTAATCATGCTTCTTCATTATATCGTTACAGTTAGAAAAGGTAAATTCAAATCACATATGTGTTCAGAGATGGGCCACTGCAGTGATGAGGAGAAAGAAGAAACTACATAAACTTTGCTCTTGGAATCCAACAAAGTGAAAGCTTAAATGTGCTGGTCTCTGACACGTAGCACACCTGAAGCGTATGACACATAAACATCAATTAGGGAGAAATATTTAAAATAAAGAACAGTTGGCCAAAACCAAATGATTATAAACTGGTCACAGATAAACTTACATTGAGTTAGAAAACATTTTCTAATTATTACTAATGGAAAGTTGAAGAATCAATGAAAGAGGTGAGGAAAAGACCTAAGTAGTTTGAAGTAAGATCTGGTTGCATTAATGGAGAAAATTACTTTAGTGTTACTTGTGAGAGTAGCATGCTGATTTAGTGATTCAGATGGATCCTTCAAGTTCTTTTGAAAGTAGATGCTATTCTCTTTAGGAGATAAGCAAACTTTTTCCTATAGATGTCCCAGTTCATCTATAAAGAACAGTTCAAAGGAGACTGAATTTGCCAAAAATGCAAGAAAATAGTCCTTACTGTCCTGAAGACAGACTGTTAGAAGATTCAGAAAATATTGGATCCACTTTTAATATAAAGGGTTCCTCCAGTCAGTCTGTCCTTACCTCATTTAGAGTAAGCATAATGCACTATATTCGGTTTTAGAGGTTAAACGTGCTTCATCAGTGTTTATTTAAAACACATAATTTTCTTAAATCTGCCACATTGGTTCACCAGGACTGAGCCTCAGTTAATTTGAACACAATCCAGAGTGTGGTTGATTGATCCTGCTTTTATTGAAATTCAAGTCCACTTCACATAGATAGTCAGAGTCATTCATTGTATATAGAGAAAGCCTAATGGAAAATATTTTCAAGTATGATTAACATACCTGTGCTTTTAAATGCATAAAGTCTTCTATACAACTATGGGTCTCATACGATGTTAGTTAATGGTGATATGCCTGCCAGATGAACATAAACCCTACCACTTTTGGTACACTGGTCTCCTGAAGGGTTAATTTGTGAAAAGGATTTCTTGTAAATGCTACCACACAAAGCACAAACTTTTCAAAAATCTGTTTAACTGTACTCCACCATGAAGAAAAATAACAGGTAGTTTAAAAATCTATTGATTTAACCAAACGAGGCCTCTTTGCCACACATTTAATTGAAGAAGTGAAAGACCTCAGGGTTTTCTTTCTGCTTCATTTCCTTCTCATTTTTTCTGCATAGGGAAAAAAAAATTAGAAAGAGAACATGCTTCATAGATCCCAGCGTAGATATTATAGAGTATGTAAAAGAGACACTCAAGGGTAGATTTTTTGCCGAAAAACACCCTTTGCAAAACCAACAGTATTTTATCTTTTCTGAACTTATGATGCTAATTTGACCCCAAGCTTCCCTCTCAAACTCTTTCAAACAGAATTTTGCAACCACAAAAGATAGCAAGAAGAGTCACAGGGCTTTTAGTGCTGTGACAGAAAAAGTAGATAGGTAATGAGAAACACAAATTAATTTTAAGAGTGGGACAATTAATATTCACAGTAGAAAGAACTCTTCCATTTTTCTGAGGCAAAGACAATTAAAGTCCCTGGCATTTATCTCTTCATTTGAATTTAATGACAATGCAGTTGGTTTAAACCTTTCTGGAGGACATATGTTAGGCCTAAATGGTATCCTGAGTCCTGGAATTTAAATTCAGTTCATCATACAATGTTTGAGAAAACTCTATTTTGCTGATTGGAGTCCTGTAAGACAGGAGACAGAATATTTGAGGGTGGCTGACCACAAAAGAGAAAATTTTTTTGCAAGTGAAAAATAACATTGAGAATACATGGAGTACAATTAATAAACTATCAGAATACAGTGCATTTCTGTGTGTGCTGTAGAATAAGCCCAACTGCAAACACATTCTTTTGAAATGCAAAGTCCTAAAATGAAGTAGGTTGTCCAAAATATTAATACAGTACAGGCTTCCTTTTGACATTTTGGCGAGTCTGGTCTCATCCATTCTACACTAGTGTTGTCATTACCAAATCCAGAATATTAAAAATATTCAGAGCATAACAAACAGTAAAAAGCTTTGAATGAGTCACAAATGATATAAGCATTCAAAAGAAAGTATTAACTTTATGAGAATAATCTACTAAGGGTTTGGGGCTTTGTTTCTTTGTTTGTTTGCTTAAATAAGTAGAAAATTATGGTCATCCTTTTTAAATAATCCTTCTAGTAGAGCCCTTCCAGCTCAAACCACACAGCTAAACACTTATTCCCTGTTTTTGATAACATATTGCTACAAGATGAATCGTCATGTACTACTGGATGTAATATCAGGAGGAGTTACAAACTAGAAGATAATTCTTTCTTTACTCATTTTCTAAATAAAGGATATCTAGTAAATGCTTTATTAGGTTAAAATAATAATAATAATAATAAAAAAACATGTTTCCTTTGCAAAGGAATATTAATCATGGGTCTAATCCAATGCCAATGAGAAGACTCTCATCATGGACAGATCAGGTTTTAGGAGAATTCATTGCATTTAATGACTGGAAACTTACACTAGCCATCACATAAACAGTGATAAGTAAATATATATGCAACCTTCAGAATACTGAAAACAATTTTAAAAGTTATATACAATATGTGACTTGCACAGAATGGAAATTAAGTTAACTAGCAATGTCATGAATGCTGGAAAATAAACTTGTGGAATTGCAAGGAAGACAAAGGAGGTGCTGTACTGTTAGGGACAGCAGTGCCTGTAGATCTGGTAATGGAAGGTATAGCTTTGGTTATTTTCATAAGTTTTAAAACTTTCTACTTCCAAAGTTTCCCAGGAAAAAATAATTAATAGATTATATGAAGTATTTATAAATAATTTTGATTCTACAAAACATTCTTTCTTTCCTCATTAAGAATAAACCTCATATCAGGTGTCTGAAATTTTCCTGTCATATATAATACTCATGGTGAAAAAAACTTGAAGGTAGCTTAGATACACCACCATGATCAAGAATTTTATAATCTTAACTAGTATAAATCAACATAGCTCTCATGGAAGGAGGAATATTGCAAGGTCTGGTTCCTGCTGAAGATCAATCCACATGTTTACCCTGTTTCTAGAGAAATTGATTACTTTAGTAAAGTTATTTGCTTCTCTACTTTATATAAAATGAGTTACAGTAGAACACAGAATAGCTCTAAAAGTGGAGTGAGATTTCTAAAATTGGAGATAATATTTTTTAACATTTTCTCACTAGATTTTAATTTTACATTTGTAAACTGATTGGACACTCATCGTACAAACACTAAAGTCTCAAACAATGATTGCCTCCTTCCCACTTCTCCTTACTGAAGAAATTCTGTTGAAATTGTTCTGAAGTGTGGTTTAACCCCGTTGGGCAGCTCAGACCTGCAGAGCTGCTTGCTCACTCCAACACAGTGAGATGGGGAGAGAGCTAGAAGGGTAAAAGTAAGAAAACTTGTGTGTTGAGATAAAGACAGTTTAATAGGGAAAGCAAAAGCTGCACATGCAAACAAAGCAAAATAAGGAATTAGTTCACTACTTCCCATCGACAGGCAGGTGTTCAGCCATCTCCAGGAAAGCAGGCCTCCATCACGTGTAACGGTGACTTAGGAAGACAAACGCCATCACTCTGAACATCCCCCCCTTCCTTCTTCTATATGCTGAGCATGATGTCATGTGGTGTGGAATATCCCTTTGGTCAGTTGGGGTCAGCTGTCCCAGCTGTGTCACATCCCATCTTCTTGTGCATCCCCAGTCTACTCACTGGTGGGGTGGCGTGAGAAGCAGTAAAGGCCTTGAGTCTGTGTAAGCGCTGCACAGCAATAACAAAAACATCCTTGCCTTATCAACACTGTTTTGGTCACAAATCCAAAACTTAGCACCATACAGGCTTATATAAAGAAAACTAACTCTATCCCAGCCAAAACCAGTGCATAAGGAAACATAACAGGTTCTGCATGGGATAGCAAGCACTGGAACAGATGCACTCCCAATGGAATTGATTAAGCTACATTTGTGTACGGGGAGTAAAATGTTTAATGGTTTAAGAAGAGATCATGAAGTCATAGATACAGTCTTTTAATTGGCAGTTTTGTCAGTGTGGAAGAGTCTTAGCAAATGCAAAATGAAAGAAATACTTGTGTGAGAGCTTAAAAATATAAATTGCCAGCAATACTTGTTTTCTCTAATAATGAATTATTTATAATTCTATAACAGGACATAATTTCCTAGGAAATATATTGGATATTTTCAGAAACTACAGGAAGTTAGTTTTCCATTCCTCATATATTTGTTAGTTTAGATATCTGACAACTAGCTGCTACTTCAGGGTTAATAAATCTGAGAGTATGTTTGTAAGTATATTTTCATTAAATATTTAATATACTTGCTTGTAACAAATTTATAGAGTAAGTAAGTTACTTACATTCCCATCTATTTAATGAGGGAATACATATCCATATTTTAGCAGATAAGGATATTTTTAAAGACACAATACTTATTTCTAACTGAAGCTAAGTGGGAACTGATGTCTTTGTCACTTAGAACCAGGAGGGCTTTATAGTGTCTCTAGTAAAACACCTAAATTTAAAGTGAGGAAACAAAGAATGGACATTTTAATAGGAAACTAAAAAATAGAAAGAAAATGAGGGTAAACTGCTTTGTATATACATAATGAAAGATACACATTTTGAAGCTATGAAGTGGTGGAGCTTCCACCCTATTTTTCACTATTAGGTAGTGTAGTTTTGATTATTTACTGTTGAAGTTTTCACTTCAGAATTCAGTCAGAATATCCGTTTTCTTGATTTCACTCATTATTTCTAGCAATGTGACTATAAGATGAGCAATTAGAGGTGCTAAACACTTCACCAGCTGCTCATGCAAAAGTAATATTTTTTTGAGATATGGCCATTGTTTTATGTTAGCGAGCAAGATATTCAAAAGCAAATGACCAGTCTTCCCAGCATTTCTATAAATCAAAATCTAACTAAATCACCATATTGCAGCCCTAATTACAGAAAATACTTAATTGTGCACATATTTTTATTCAGTATAGCACTTAAACACATGCTTAAAATTATATTAATTCTTAAGTTCAACTGGTTTCAGTAGGGGAAAGTAGATATTTAAAGTTATCAATGCAGTAGAAAGTCTATTTAGAACAAGTTTTCTAAGTTGATTCCTTCCGCTCTCTTGCCAGTGTTAGTGTGATTTCTATTACAATTTCACTCTGTAAAATCTTCATTAAATTAAGCTATATTTAAAAAAATATATTATTATTGATATTAATATTAATGCTGTTATTATTGAAAAATAGTAATGCCTTAATCTGATGGTATTCTTATGTCTTTTGAGATCCATTCATTTTTTTCAGTCTTAAACTGGTTCTGAAATCTAAAAGGACTGCTGTAGGCTCACACATAGAAGATTATTACACCTAGTTCTGTTACGGAATTTTCTTGCATACCCAGAAATATGACAGATGATAACTTTAATATTATATGAACAGCTATAATATTCCATCTTTAGTAATTTATTGCATGGATTCTTAATAGATGCAACAAGCTTTGCCAAAGTGTGTTTCCATTTGCATTGTAATGAACAATTCTCTTCTAAGAGGTAGCAGAAATGAAGATGTTAATGAGCTTTTTGCTTGTGTTATTTTAGACAAAATGAATTGGCAGAAATCAGCAGCTCATTTTCTTAAACAGAAAGATAAAGCATGTATTTTATTTTGAGCCTAAGATTATGCCGTGTATCAGGAGAAAAATTAAGACTATAACACTTCTATGAGTAGTAGAGCAGGTGATTGATTCACTAATATTCTGCTTTGGAAAAAGACTTCTACATATAGTTATGTATGAATAGGAATGAATAGTTTCAAAAGATTTTTCACTTCAGGTTTCTTACAGTATGCAGTGCACATAAGCGCACACATACAGACATACTTATAGTGTGTGTCTGAAATATAAAACATATAAAATAAAGCATTTTATATTAATATAGAGGTATTATATAATATGCATTACATATGTAGGAATTATATATAATAATATGCGTATGTACTTGTCAAAATCATTAGCCAGTCTAAAGTGACTGAAAATTTAAGACACTGACCTAAATAAGTCAGCTCCTGGCACTAGACCTTATCTAGAGATGGCAAAGCAAACAAGAGAGTTACAAATAATACAGATTTTGTTTTGCTTGAAATAAGTCTTTAATTAGTACATTAAAGCAGAAAAATTCATATTTGCCTATAGGAGAACCCCTATTAACCACATACTCTATTAGCAGTTCTAGATGTGTTCATAGACCAGAATTGTTGGAGATTATTATTAGTTTTTTATTATCTTTCATATCTTGAAAGTTGTTGAAAACCCACACTGGGTGCAGCATCACACAGAAAGGAAGCCATCCTGACCTTGCATCAGGAGGAAGTTGAACATACTTGTGCCAAATTTTCCAGAAGGTAACTAGAAAGTGACTGTTCTGGGTCAGTTACTGTCTTTGATTTATCTCACTGAAGCAAGGTTGATATAGACAGCACCTGTTCGACTGTAATGCTGTAACTACATGAAAGTGTCAGCCCTTCTTATCCTAAACTTATTCTGAAATATTTCCCCTGATAAACTCCTAATAATATGGAAATACCTCGTCATCTACTTTAGATAGTCATGGTTACTCTTACACAGTCATTCACTGCATAATAAAAAAATAAAAGAAACCGATTGCTTGCATTTAATTTCAGCCTTAATTAACCTTTTAACCTTGAAGACTGAACATTACCAAGCATTTAAAATTATTCAATCTTCTTAATTCATTAACTCTTGATTGGCTAGCTTTTCATTCATATGATGGGACCCTGATATACACTAAAGTGTAAAGAAAAATACCATTTTGGACAGAGAATATACTGGTAACTGTCACAATGGTGATTAAACTATCACAGGAGAGAAACCATGACTCAAAGACATGTAGATGAGTCAATTAAAGGAATTTATATATCAGTCAATCTAATGGATATTCAATAAATAAATACTTTTTCTTTTTGATGAATCGCAAATACCTCAGCCTGAAGGAATACTAATTATTTAAGGACAGTGTAGTTGCACAAAACATTGAATAAAAAGCATCATACACTTAAATTTATTAACAGTTATGTTTCTGTGAAAAAGTTGTACACAAAGTGGAAATACTGGTGACATTTTCTCACAAAAGACTCTAAAAAAGCCAGATATTTCAGCATTTTCATTAACTTTTGCTTGATGTTAATATCCAAAATGGAGTTCAGAGAGGAGCTACAGAGCTGAAATTAGCTTACTACACCCATTGGGCACAGTATGCTTTCACCAAATGCAATTATTCTTCAGTGTTCATTTACCTAAGTGGTTGAACGTGCCTGCAGCAAGGAAGGAAGGAATACAAGGCTAGACCTCAAGCGATCATACAAACTGATTTAAAAATTAGTCGTCAAAATTAGTGTTCTTCAGTGAGTAGAAAAGCTAAGACTCTAAATGAAAACTTATAAAGAAGGGAATAAAAAGCCTCATCCAAATGCACTGAAAACCATTAATTCCTAAATGTCTAAACCCATTTTTGAAAGTGAATCCACAGGTGTTTCAGACAAATCACTTGAGTTAATTAAACCCTCTGGAAAAGAAAGGATAATATTTTTTTCTGTTCTCTGAAAGTGTTGTGACTGAGCTATTTAAGTTTCTGCTGATAAAGTGCATTGAAGCCCAAATGACTATAACTATAATTAAATAAAATAATAATAAATAAATCCATAAATATACTTTCTGCTACAGATATATTAACTTCCTATCTTTCAAATTTTACACACAGAAAATTTTAACTTACACATTCTTGAATCTATTTGTTTTTCCCTATACAGCATCACCCTTTTTCTCACTAGCACTGATACTTTGTCTTCCAAAAGAGTGTTTGAACATTTTATGTGCAAAATTCATGCTTCTACTCAAGATACGATGATTGACTTAGGCTTTATGTAACTATTTGCCTCTAACACGAAGTCTTCTTGGGTGGAGGTCAGAAAAATGTTTGAATTTGGTTTGTCTAAAAGCATGCAAGACAGTTCTTACTTTCTATCTGGCACTTTCCTACTGTAATATGCATTATTCTTAGCCTTACCCACCTGCTCTGAAGTTCCACAAACACATTAAAAATTTTCAGAATAAAACATAGAAAAGTTGTGGATGTTGGATTACTTTTTTTTTTCCTAGAATAAATCTTTTCATTTCAAAATATATTTTTATTCCAGTTTGAATCAAAAGTTAGGATATCACCATATCTCACAAAGCTAAACTTTTCTATAAACGCTACTAGAAATTTTCTAAATGCTCTCTGTTATCTGTTAATATTGAATAATTTCAAGTTTATATTCAAACATAAGCTCAAAAATCAGGATAAATATAAGTGTAATTGAAACAAACTGTTAGAGCATTTTCCCATGGAAAATGTAGCCGAACTCAAAACATTCAAATTAAAAGTTTAGATCTGAGAAAAATGAGTTTTTTTAAGGTAAGTATATTTCTATTAAACTATTATTTGATAAATTCTGCTTGCAACAAACTCACTTTTAGGCAATTTAACATCCAGCTTGTATACTGTAGATGGTTTGAGCTGCTTTTTCAGATGTTTTTTTAATAGCAATGGGCAAAGTGCCATTGTAGTATTCTGCCTCTCTTATTTTTTCTCCCTAACATTAGGTATCAATGGCTAGGAATGGGTTAATGTTGTCTGCCATAATTTGCATCCTCAAATCCCCTCCTGAGCTAACAATTTTCCTGAGTAGTATTCATTCATACAGCACTTATTTTTCTCCTGTTTTCTGTAGCAGAATTAAGGTGCCTTTGCACGCACAGAAGCAACGCTCTCCTCTGCCTGCTCATTTAACAGATGACCATTCTGTGATCTGCGATGCTCAGTTTCTAATTATTGATATACAAATCATAACACATCCATTTTGCAGCTTTCCACCTGAGCTTTCCACATATTGCCTTTTCCCTCATTTCTCGTGGAATGAAAGCACTAAACTGGCAGGAGCCCCTGTGTGTGAAAACAAAAGTGTGAGGACTTGTCCGTTCTTTCTTTCATTGTTTTGATAAGGCATGCAGAAAACAGATTTGAAAGCACTTGTTTAGAAAAAGGGAACACCAATTTTAAGTTTTTGGTCATCATTCAAAGTGACAGATAGACTTTGGATGAAGACATTTGCAATGATATGAGAAGAGAGATGATAGAAACATGCACCCTAAACTAATTCCCTCCCCTGATCACCCCCATTTTCTTTCAGAGGAAAAAAGATGCCTCAACACATTACCATGACTGTCAAAAATGCCCTAGTCACAAAACTATGAAAAGTGTTTAGCTGTCCCTCACCTACAAAAGAAAAACAGCAGTTTTAGGCCCTAAGGGCTCTAGCTGGGCTGGTCCAGCTCAGCTCCCCCCTGGGGCTTCCCCTGGGGCTTCCCAGCCCAGGACCCCATGTCAGGCCCCTGGGGCCATCAGCCCCTCCCCCAGTGATGCTGCAGCAGGGACAGTCTCCAGCCCTGTCCCTGAGACGCTACTTGGATCCTCTAGAGTGAGCATGGACCCAGCTGCTGCCTGATGCTCACAGATGGCCCCCTGGGTGCAGGTGCTGCCTGGCTGACACTGGAGCCACCCATGACTCCTGCTCCCTGGCCCTCGGGGACCGACCCCTGCAGCTCTTGCGGCTCCCTGACAATTTGTTTGCTGTGACTTCACTTCCCTCCCTTTCCTTTTTTATTTTTCCCCCAAAGAAAACTTCATGAAGATTTCTTTAGTCTAACAATTGATAAATCATATGTAATCACAGGTTCCAAACAGCTGTATTTACAACAATAATACTTTAATTTTTTCAATTTGCCTCAATATGAAAGTTACAGGAGGGGATTCAAATACTTTTTAGCACCATAGATGAATACAACAGAGGCTTTCCAAAAGCTGTAAAATATGTGGCACAGGTAACCAAAATAAATATTCATTTGGACCCTGTCTCATGTATGATAAGAGACGGAAATCAGACAGCTGAAGCAAGCTTCTGCCATGAGCCATACACCCTGTTCCTCCAATGGAAGCTGATGCCCTTCAGATAGAAAGGATTGAATAGTCATGAAATAATTCCTGAATCATTGTAATATTCACTTCAGCACATGAAGGCAAAACAAGCCTGATTTTCAGCTTAGTTTAACACAGCAGGTGAAAAACTGATGGTTAGGATCTTCTGCAAGTACTCTTTAGGGATGTCACCCTGTGAAAAGTAACAGCCATCAGTGGGGCAACATGCACGGGTAAAAGCAAAAACATCTTCAGCCATTAGATTTTAACTCACAACTCTAGGTGAATCAGAGCCCTGGAAGAGCATTATATTGAGTCAATATATTTAGGATGAATAGTTCTAATATTTATCTTAGAATTCTTTGCATAGTTAGAGGTGAAGTGCATGCATCATCTAATGTTTTTGTCATACTGGTACTACTGTCATTCTCTTAAACTGTCCATGTCAAATCAAGCACATGTTTTCTTTAGTAATAACATGCCCAGCCTTTTAGAGGTTTTATAGAATGTAACTTCTCTTTTTATTGTCTTGGACAATGACTGAAATGCTTTCTAATGGAAGGAGAACTCCTATATCTCTAATTCCTCTCTGCAATACTGTATGTGTGTTATGTGTGTACCTATGCATAAAGGAGAGTTTATGTATGAATTTATGTGTGTGAGAAAGACTTCTAGCTTGTGTAATTGTGGATAAATTCACAGGGCGCAAACCTGGTGAAGAAAGAAAAACAGAAGAATAAAAGGAAGGGGGGCCTGGGGAGTCCTTAGTTTTGCCACAATTCAAAACTGGAATAGGAGTTCCTGAGCTGGAGTTTGGATTCCTATCAGATCATTTCTATTAAAAGTATTGGATTTTTTTTAAGCGTAAAGGTATTTTGAAGGAGAGGAGAGATTAATAGCTTGCAGGACAAGAATGGACAACACAGGATGGGCAAAGGGGAAAAAATCCTAAAAATCAAAGGTAAAAATTGTAGTTCAGACAACAACAGAACCATAAATACATTTGTTTATTTGTCTGATTGCATTAATTGTTGTATATGAATTACTACAGAATTACTGCTTAATGCAGGGCCTAGTTCTCAAATGTCTACAGGCATAAAGCCCCTTTAAACATGTAACTCCAGAGTTTACATACAATGATATTCAAACTGGAGTTGTCCAAACAAATAACAGGATTATCCACAGTCTTAAAAAGAGCTTCTCTGACTTGGACAATGAGGACACTGGAACTAGTGCCTACTTTGGAGTTCACCGTAGTGAGATTCCCATGACTGTTTTACTTATGCTACAAAACTAAACGTGCCCAGGGCTGTTCCCTGGCATTGTTGTTAAGTGCCAAAAAATGTCTCATGTTTATATTATTCAGTTCTTTCTTCCCTAAAACAGGGTGTGCACATCCAAACTGTCCACTGGGAATTGGTCCTGGACTGTGCTGCTGCCAACATCATGCCCTGGAATTGTTTGGGGGAGTGACAGTTGTCTCTGCAGTAAATTATTTCAGGGATCATTCTTAAAATTTTCAGAAGTAATAAGCTATTAAGAAGTTCTAGTTCCTGGAAACATTCCCTGATGCCTGTTAATTTGCTAGTATAGAAGTGCCTATGATACTTCCTGTTCACAAGAACTATTGTATCTCTGTGGAGGATGTTTTGTCTTCTTTTTAAACGGAACCTTCACACAATATTTCACTTCTTGTAGCATGTAGTATCAATTTCAGTTTAGACTAAAACACATTATTGTTTGTCAAATAATAGACCATATAGGAGAGGGGAAAATAATTGTGCATCCAGTGTATTAAAGAAAGTACTTTGAGATGGAATGATGTACAGCGAGATTCTGAAACCTTTGAGCATAATGAATAAGACCTAATTCTTTTACTCACCAAGTAATGTAACTAAATTAATACAGCTGTTTTGATACACGATATTACTCAAAGTGACTGCAAGATGAACATTTGTGTGATAAATAATAAAACCATAGGTTTAACAGCTTCTACTTTTAAAATTTGATGAATAAATTTCAGGCAACTAATATTTAGAGAAAAATAAAATTTCAAATAAAGTAGAAGTATGCATGACTTTGCAATGATATTGATAAATTTTTAACCAAACTCTTTTGTACATATATACTGGATAGAGGACACCCTCAGCAAGTTTGCAGATGATACAAAATTAGGATTAGTTGATTCACCACATGGTTGTGTTGCCGTTCAGAAGAACCTTGACAGGCTGGAAAAATGGTCCAGGAGGAACTTCATGAAGTTCAACAAAGGCAAACACCAAGTCTTGCACCTGGGAAGGAATGAACCCAGACACCGCTACACACTGGCTGAAGAGAAGCTTTGCAGAGAAGGACCTGGGGCGCCTGGTGGACACCATGTTGACCATGAGCCAGCACTTTGCCCTTGCAGCAATGAAGGCCAACAGCATCCTGTGCTGTATTAGCCAGAGTGTTACTGGCAGGTTGAGAGAGATGCTCCTTCTTATCTACTCAGCCCTGGTGAGCCACATCTGATTCCAGTGCTGGCTCCTCAGGACAAGACAGACAAGGACATAGTGGAGCAAGTCCAGCAAATGGCCATGAAGACAATTGTAACAAGGTACATATTACCTTTCTGATTAAACTTACCTTCTGTTCCATTTAGTTAAAGATATAATTTGCTATTTAAAAAAAGCTCTTATTTTTGTTTTTTTCAGGCTAACATAATTCATTATAAACAATGTATGCAATTTTGTATATATATGCATATATGTGTGTGTGTGTATGAATTTACATCATGCCCTGGAACATACAAAATACGTTCAGCACAATGTTTTTGATACAGTATGCCTTTTAGTATAATTATCATGAAGATACTTATGAAGGATCATAGTCATTTCCATCTAATACTGAAAAAGGAACTTTGGAGGCAAATAGAATTGTTCTTGAATCTATGATTTACCACATGTCTCCTTACACTTACTTGGGAATAGTTTATTTCTTTAACCAACATTGTTCAATAAGCCTGACATATATTATCAATGAGTGCTACATTTCCTGTTCAGAGGTGATTTATGTGAAAACTGAGTCCAGTTATACTGCTCTTTTTCCATCTAGAAATCACCTAAGTAGCTGTGTTCTGTAAGGTTAAAAGTACACGCTGATTATGTTGTATCTTTCAGACCTTTTCTGACAATAGAGAGAATGTATATATCCTGAACAGTACGAATAGAAGAACTGCTTTCATAGCTATACATTCATGGTTGTATAACAAACTCTGCACGGTACTTAGATGCAAGACTTGTCAATCACATTGTCCCCCTACTGTGATGTACCCAAGCATTATTTTAAGAAGGAAAATGAGCAGTTCCTGTAAGAAAAATACATGCAGATTACCTTCTGGCCTCTGCAATTCTCTGAGGAATTTTAAAAATGCAGATAAGTTTTATTTCTCCAGCTCTGTCAATAGACTTCTAAAGTCACATGGAAGTCTGTCCTCACCTCCTGCAAGGTAGTATTGGGCAATAAATATATCTGTTTCATTTTGCTGAAGTCCTGTAACCCAATTTCTTCACTGCATCTCTCCAAAGAAATTTGGTAGTCACATTTTTTTCCATGGCAAAAATAAAATTTGACAGTAAATTTCTGAGGCTTGCATCAGCCCATTAAGTAATTGCACTTACAAATTTCACAAACCATCGGTAACTACTAAAACTCCCTTCACTGTTCCACTGTAAACCTAATAATAAGACAATCAGAGGTTAAGTACCCTTCTGTACGCTTACGTGAGAGTGGAAAGAACATCCATTATCCAGGAGGACAGTGCAATATAATATGCTCCTGAACACAGCAAGCAAAACAATTATTTCATTGATTATTGTAAATGACATCTTAAAAAAACATGTGTACAGTTCTGCTGGTAATGTATTATCTGACTTCCACAGATCTATAGGTGAAGGGTGTATTGAACATTTCTGGTCAGAGAGATTCAGCCTGTAGTGACAAAAGTCTATGGCAGCAATTGAATGCAGATAGTAACTATGCAAACAGGTGAAATTTATTGAACTTGACATCTCTAATAACAGGAACCCTTAACTGTGTTTGTTGGCCTTACAGTTATTGATATCCTTAACAAAATAAGCTTTCCATTGGCTGTTCTTATTTTATCTCTATAGTTTTAAATGCAAATTGTTGAAACAGAGAAAACCTGCAAGGAGTCTTATTAAAGAGGCTAAATGAATCAAGTCAAGAGAGCATGGGGAAAAATGAATGTCCTCTGCATTAGGGTTTGTCTACAAGAGACTCTAAGAGCACAAGAAGGATATTAGCTTACAACACACAAAGTGCTTTGTACATCCTATGCACATATACTCTTGTGGTGCATGCTAAGGCAAAGAAAGCTTCCTGAAGAAAAAAATCAGGTGTCTAAAGATCTGTCTGTTCTTTCTAACTCTGTAATTTATTCTCTATTCAAATGTAGTGTGTTTTGTATCCTTCTAGTCATCTGCCCAGCAGCACCACCTTTGAAGACAGGACTTAAAAACCCCAAACTTGTGGAGATCAGAAGGTGCTCCAGAACTTGTCTTCACACACTCCCATTCTGTTGACTGGCTTTTCTCCCTGTGATAGCGGCCCTCATTTGAATCATTTAATTCATAGATGTCCCCAAATTCATAATGAGTACATGACTCTCTTCAAACCCTACTCTTGCAAACATTGATCTATTTTTTCTCTTCAACCCCTTTGACTAAAATCTGTAAGATTAGATTTTCAGGTGTTACCCACACCATACCTCTTGCTTTAGTCCTTTCTTCAACATGATTCAATTCTACTACATACACAAATATGGATGTGTTGTATCTATGTTAATGTTTGTTGTTATTTTTCTCTTATGAGTAAGTCCACGAGTAGATTCCAGAGCAGGCACTTCTTTTGCCATCTGCAGTCCACCAGATTTTCCTATGATGCTTCATTTATATAAGCATAACAAGAAAAAAAGATCTAGCAATCATGTTTCCTTCTCTGCAGTCCAAGTTTGGTTTTGTTCTGTTTTGCTTTGTTTGGTTTTTCTGTGGCATTAGGTAACCCTTTGCATACTTAGAAGAGCTTTGGAGTTTAAAACAACAGTTATAACTTTGCAGCTGTTAGAAAAAGAGAGACGGAATGGCAACCACAATGATTTCTTCCTTTCTAGGGGCTTTGGCACAGTCAGCAGCAGTATCATAGCACTCCAGTGCTGACCTCCAGCTTTGAGCCAACACAAAATAATTTAAATAAAAATCTCAACAAAATATGTTTGTGTCTGTCACCTCAGTGAAGACATAAATGCAACTGATCATCATGCCAGGTGCACAGGCAGATTTTCTTAAAAAAAAGGATTTTTTTAATGAAAAAAATCAGAATGTATACCAGGTGAATTAAATCTTTTCAAGTCAGCGTAGCAATCACAACTTCTCTTCTGGAAAGCCAGAAGAGAATCTTCTGGAAGGACACTGACAAGAAAAAATAAATTAAATTAAATTAAATTATGCCACTAAAATGTTTAATAAGGTGTACCCATGATTCAGGAAATGTTGAATATTTATGTTGCCATATCTATGGTTAAACCCAGGAAATTATTTCTGGAATTATATTCATCTTGCAATGGGAAGAAGGAGAAAATGATCTTCTTATATCATAAGAAAAAAACAAAACCAGTTTATATTTTTTTTTTAAGGAGAGAATTGTATGTAGATCATCAAAGGTCATAGTGATGTTGCTATAGAAGAAACATGATTTTGTTAGCATTTCATTTTAAGAAGTGGTCTCTCCATTTGATATGGTGTGTATCTCACTGATGGAAAAAGGACCCAGACTAACACTGAGTTCTTTGGAACTTCCACCCCATGGGACTACCAATGTGTTAACAGGTGGAACTGATTCAACACGATATATTATGTTCTAGGTGCAGTGGGAAGGATTCAGTTTCACCATAAAATTACTGTTGTATCAGGAGCTTGCAGACACAGTTCATACTTATATTACTTGAAAACAACGAATAATAATACTTTGGATGAAACATTGAACAGAGCCTGGAAAATGAAGCTGATCATACCTAGAAATGCCTGCTTCTTGGCTTAAGGAGTATTTTAGTCTGATGTGGCAATTTCTTTTTTTCATTTCTTGTCTAACAATAATGAATTAATTAGGTCCTATTAGTCTTTCTTGCATATTTTCTTCATTTTTTTAATACTGTATGCCTTCCCAGCATTTTATTCCTTCAGCATCTTATTTTTCTTCTGACAACAAAGCAAGTTGCTGTGATTTCATCATTACTGCAATGAGTGAGGATTAGTTTGTTCTTCGTTACAAGGTTGCAGACATTTCTTTGTGTCCAATGCTTAGGATGTTGTTCCTTCATAGGATGCTGTAATAACCCCAGTAATAAACCTATTATTACTATACCCCCCCCCAAACACACACACGCAGACACACAGACACACAATTTAATTAAAACAGAAAATGGCTGTTTCATATATTAATAATTGAAAATAGACTATGATTCTCCATATTATCTCTGCCTAAATGCAGTTTCGAAAGAACATATCCTACTTCATGAGATTATGTTATAGGATGGTTTATTAGCAGTTTTTAAGACCATCAAAATGGTGGTAGCACTTCTTTTAGTGAAGCTGATGCAGAAGAACAGAACAACAATTCATCCTATCACATCCATATTAGCATTCTGAAAACAGCTGCTATACTAATGACACATCTATAATTCTCCATAAGAGAGATAATGAAAACATAAACTTCAAAGGCTCTCTTATAAAAATGTTTTTGCATCTTTGTGATACATTCACTGAGATAAACTATGGAACCATTGTGGGTTTGTTTGTTTTTTTTTTTTTTTAAACTATCATAATAAAATGGATCTTGGCAACGTATGTTTATTTTTTGTGTGGTGGGATTTATTTATTTGTTTGTTTCTAAGGAAGATCTTTAAGACAAAACCTTTAAGTCATTCTGAAGTGAAAATGGTATAATAAAAGCTTATAAAGAATCATGGCCTTCTTTCAGAGGTATGGGTGACATGTATGCTTCGGTTTTGGGGTGTTTTTTTTTGTTTTTATACTGAATTATAAAAGTACTGTAAATAAATCAATATTATGTAACTATGACTTCAGTAAGTTGTCCGACATTACAGATGATTAGTGTATTCCTCTTTTTTACCTTTTTTAATCTCCTGTTCTTAGATATACTTGTCATCTCAGGCATTCAAAATAGAGTGGACAGATGAAGTGTATAGATCAAGTCTTCCATCTCTTTATCTTGAACATGTATAAAAATCTGTTACATTTCCAACTTCCAGTCCTCATGAATTTCATGGCTGAGATGAAGTTGAACCTGATACCACTCTAATTCCTTGTTTCTAATTACTTTTCCGTTATACATGCTCATTTTACAGATACGTCTGCTGGAAAGGAATCTACAGGAATTTTGGGAGACAGTTCAAGTTAATTCTATTCTCTTCTTTCCACCCTATTGTTTTTTTTCTCTCAGTATTTATCTATAATTTGTCTTTAATCACAGTATTAGGGTCCTTACACATGCCACAATTGTTTCTAGAGTTACCCAAAGTAATGCATGATTTCCAGAATCTCTTATATTTTTCTGTGTATTACTCATACCACATTTTGCTAAATAAGTATTCTAGCAGAGTTGATTTGAACTTCGATTTTGGACAGAAAGTTAATTTAAATTTTTTCTAAGTATATTTTACACTCTCCTGTTTTAATTAGTCTTCCAGTAAGATTCTATCTCATTGTAGCCTATATATTATATATATTCCTATATATATATTCCTATATATTATATATATATTCCTATATATTATATAATCACCTGCTTATAGTAGTAAAGTTTGGTATTCAAGAAGAAGAAGAAAGAGAAGATGAGGAAGAGGGAAAAGGAAGAGGAGGAGGAAGAGAGAAAGGGAAAAAAAGAAAATTAATTTTTTTAAAATTAATAAAAAGACAAATAGAAAAAGAGAAAGAAATAGAAAAAGAAAAATATTAAGAAGAAAAAGAGAAAAAGAAAGATGAAGAAAAACATGGAAAAGATGGAGATGAAAAAGGAATGAAAAAGGAAAAGGAAAAAAGGAAAAGGAAAAGGAAAAAAGGAAAAGGAAAAGGAAAAAAGGAAAAGGAAAAGGAAATGGAAAGAAAAAGAAAAAGAGAAAGCAAAAGCAAAAGCAAAAGCAAAAGCAAAAGCAAAAGCAAAAGCAAAAGCAAAAGCAAAAGCAAAAGAAAAAGGAAAAGGAAAAGAAAAAGGAAAAGGAAAAGGAAAAGGAAAAGGAAAAGGAAAAGGAAAAGGAAAAGGAAAAGCAAAAGGAAAAGGAAAAGGAAAAGGAAAAGGAAAAGGAAAAGGAAAAGGAAAAGGAAAAGGAAAAGGAAAAGGAAAAGGAAAAGGAAAAGGAAAAGGAAAAAGAAAAAGAAAAAGAAAAAGAAAAAAGCAAAAAAAGCAAAAAAAGGAAAAGGAAAAGGAAAAGGAAAAGGAAAAGCAAAAGGAAAAGGAAAAGCAAAAGCAAAAGCAAAAGCAAAAGCAAAAGAAAAAGAAAAAGAAAAAGAAAAAGAAAAAGAAAAAGAAAAAGAAAAAGAAAAAGAAAAAGAAAAAGAAAAAGAAAAAGAAAAAGAAAAAGAAAAAGAAAAAGAAAAAGAAAAAGAAAAAAAGGAAAAAGAAAAGGAAAAAGAAAAAGAAAAGGAAAAAGGAAGAAGAATAAGAAGAAAAGAAAAAGAAAATATTAACAAAAAAGGAAAAAAGAAAAGAGAAAAACAAAAAGAATTTATATGGAATGCAAAATGGACTTAACCTTCTATTTACTATTAATATTTTTAGAAAAGGTACAGCTCCATATTATCCTTTATTTTGGCTTTTCTTTACTGATATTTCCCAGACCATGTTCTGCTGTCTCATCAAACCACTAAAATCCTTCACAATTAGTCAGCATATAGCTCAGAAACTGTTCTTTCCATCTGCGTCTGCATCCTGATGTGCCCTGTCTGAATAAAGAGATCACCTAAACATGCGAGAAGACAACTTGAAGGAAGATCTGGTGGGAATACATATTTTAAGGGCAATAATCTGAAAAATTGTTAGTAGAGCTGTATCGGGGAGCATCTTGACAATTAGAAACTTCAGAAAGTTATAGCTTACAGCAATGCAGTTATCATTTATGAACAGTTCTGTTTAATATTTCAGCAGTTCAGATTTTCACTAAATTATCACACAAATGGAATGAGTCCTTTGAGAATAGTTGGCCTGTTCAGCATCAAGCATCACTATTTTCTTTGTCTTTCAAACTCAAACAGTGGCAGCCTTGAAGCACTAGGTCTGTCTGTCAAACCCAGTTGACCCGCAGGATTAGGTAAGCAAAAATGTAAAGAGAAAATGAGACAGTGAAAGTTTACTTAGAAAGCAGCAAGTAGAACTGCAAAACACTGATTGACAGGTTAAAGATGCATCACATAGTTTTACTGACTGAAGAATATAAAAATTCCTGAACTTCACCATTTTTACGTATCCATTTTTCATGTTTTAACACTGAGCTGTCCAAATTGTTCATTGTAACTACATTGTCCCAATATTAAAATATTCTAACTCCCCAAACAAATCGTTTACAAATTCAACTTGATTTAAGCAAAATTATTCATTACTTTCTATTCCTTCTGTGTTTTGTTTTTTTTTAAAAATGTAAATAAGTTTTAAAGCATGGGCTATTATTTATTAATTTTCTTCTACCATACTGTTGGTATTACTTACTACTTGCAGTATCTGATTGGCCAGATATAACAATTGGTCTTAGTCTTTGTTTTTTACTGACAGAATAATAATGCAGAAGGAATAACTTAAGCACGGTTGTGAATTACGAGAAGAAGGGTTGTCTTTGTGAATATTCTATTTCATAAATATTTTCATAGACAAAAAAAGCATCATCTAAAATCTGAATAAAGTTATTTTATTTCTCTGAGGGTTTATAACCTAGAATGGTTTTGGTATTTTTATTTAACATATAGTACTTTTTATGCCTTTATCTAAAATGTAAGTTTTCATCTTCTTTTATCTAGTCTTTGTGAGTAAACAGTAGATTGATGTAAGCACTTCAGCAAATATTGAATATTGTAATACCAATTTATGGATATTTTTCCATCTAATAAATTCCCTAATCACAATGTTAGTCATCAAAGCAAGCTACGCAATGCATGAAATATCCTGGATTCTCCCGAAGACATACTGTGCTGCTAAGGTAGCCTAGATAGCATGAAAAGACCAGTTGAAAGGTGTTCTTTTCTCTCTAGAATTTAGGAGTGTTATTCTGGTCAATGAGGATTTTTTGCCATTTAGACATCTGTCTTAACATTCACTGAAATACCTGAGTTTAGTATGATGATATGTTTCATTATTGAAATACTGAGTTCCCACAAAAGACTATTGCTTACCTCATTTACACTCCTTGCATTGAAACCATCTTTGAACAGTATTTTGCAACCTCTTTTCGACTCCTTCCAAACTGGAAGGCCTTTCTTGAGAGTTAAACAGTGCTATTCTGGCCTATTTAGGAGTGCTATTAAGACCTATTAATCATTTTATGCTTCCTCCTGTATCAAAGCACTTCCATCAGCATTTTTCATCAATTAAACCAGAGATGGATGAAACCTAATCATTTTTATGTGGGACTTCTTCTGTTTTTGCCAAACAATGTTCATTTTGTTATGTAAAATGGGACAATTCAGTGGGAAAAACTGAGTCACATCACAGAAAATATAATACAGAGCATTTCCTTACTAGGCAATAAGAGTTCAAATACTCCCCTTGACAGCAGAGAATGTAACCTTATCTCCCACGTCCCAGTTGGGACACTAAAATCCTTACTAAGAAGAAGAGCTACTGCTTTATCTGACAGTGCTGTTGTGGGGTTTGGTTTTTCATTGATTGGGTTTTTTTTGTTCTTTTTTTTAACTCCCAAGCCTAATTTTGTGATTCATATGGTGAACATGCCTGCCAGACCGGGATCAGCAGTGAGCTGGGAGATGCCTAGCTTGTAGATCTTAACGAAATCATGTGCTAAATATTCAGCCCATAGGCAGCTGTAATCATGCCAAAGTACAAGTCTTCAGGTGCCTAGGAAAATTTAGGAGTGAAAAGTCAATTACCTACATACTGTAGTTTCCTGAAACACCAGATGGCACTTGATCATAGTTTTTGATCATCTAAATATTGGGGAAACAAGGCAAAATGAGGGGGCATAGATCCTCTTATGGATTTAGCAGTGGTCTTCTTTCATAGAATGTGCAGTTTGAATTCTGATATTATGTTTGACCAAAATAAAGCAAAGAAAAAAAGAAGACTTAGAAGTGTTTCTGTTCCTGTTAGATTTTCAGCCTGAAATTCAGATCAAAGAATGTTAGCCTGGAGTAGCTTTATTCTTGTATCTGCAAGTTATTCAAAGGAAAAAAGAACAACTCCCCAACCTATTCAGAGTTAGCCTTTGATATCTTGGAGCCTGTTTTCTTTCATGGGATCTGAGAACAGAAGATATTTTTAAAGAGCTGCTGTAGAGAAAGGAAATAGCTTAGAATGGTAATAGACATTGAAACATAGTTTAAAATATGCATGAGTACCATTCATGCAGATGCATATTCTTTTTCACAAATGCCAGCCTATATAAATGGTATTGCATTATATCAGTTATCTATGGCTGAATATTTTCTGTACAAGTTTTGGTAACTGCTATATTTGAGATGTGGACCCTTTCAAAGTAGCACAATCCATTCAGTTAACCACATGCATATATACTTAAATGTTCTCCATTCACTCTGAATACCTATGTAAGCTGTTCATTGCAGCAAAGAAGTGTGTTATAAAAATGTATGTATAACTTGCTTTACAGTGTTTTCCTACTTGACTAGACACAGGAGTGGATAGCAAAAGCAGGGCCTCAAAGAATGTTCAAGCCTATAAAGAATAATAAGCTATACCTTTAACACAGTACACATACCAAGGTATATATAATTTTAGTCTATTTATAACTATTGATCACAATGGACTAACAATTTAACCCTTCTAAAATTAGCATCTAAGATATCATAGTGCCGGGGTGAACTTTTTCTAACAAAATCATATTTAACAAGAATTGAGTGTCACAACTTTGAGAACTAGTGGAGTAACTGAAAGTCAAATTTGCTGTTCCTCTGACTTATTGCAAGTATATTTTAGTGCTTATAAAATTTTAATTGCATGTCAACTGTGTTTGAATTCTCCTTTCCAATGAAGACTATTTGCCTTGATTGTAGGCAGCACATTATATCTTTTATTTCAGAAAACCTGATCTCTTAAACAAATGTCATCATTTGATTCATAGCTGACATTCTTTTCTTACACCTTACTTGTATGAACTTAATTTTGCACACTGAATAAAGCAAGTGTCATATTTCATTTTTATTTTTATTGCACATAGTTTTCACTTGTAAAAGAGAAAATAATCCACACACAGAAAATGAAAATTAATTTCATTAAATTCTGGTTGAAGCAGAGAGCTACTCCTTGACAGAGACCTCAATCTAAGGATAATGCTTGGTCTGTTCCTAATATGAAATATGTGAGTCGTTTCTACTGACAAATTTCAGATTTGCTAAAGTGCAGTGTTGATTCAGAATCATTATTTTTAAGACCATAATCCTTTGTGGCACAATGAGCATTCAATGTTGCCTGCACATTTGGGTGTGGTTAAATATAGATTGGCTCACCAACATAAAGCGCGAACTGTATTATACTTGTCCTTTTAGCATAGTAGACATATAACTCATAAGGAAGCAAATTAAGTAGGACATCACCACCCTCTTGGACAGGGTGATTTTAAGTATCCTTTGGTGACTCATTCTATCCTATTTATAATAAACTTTTATATAATCCTTGCCTTGAATGTGCCATTAAAGGAGAATGACAGAAGGTAGGAGGTGAGAATGACTAGATGAGTATTCAGCACCAGATTGGTATTCCATTAATATGAACTACCATTTCCTTATCATCAAAGACAGACATTTGCTTAGATATCCATAACCATAAAGTTTTATTTTTACTAGAGTCTCACATTAAAATAACTCTACATCCTAGTATTTTATTTCTTTAAACCGATTATTTATTTATTTATTTATTTAGTGTTGGCAGAGATTCAAACAGAAACATGTTTTCTCACCAAAGGTGCTGTAAAAAGTATATTCCTTTGTCCTGCACAGGACACAGAGTATCCTGTACCCTGCCTTTGCTTTGCTTCAAACCTCCAACCAGGAAAAAAAAACCCATCAAATGCAGTCTTGTATTAGTTACATTAAATTTTATTACATAAATAAAAATGATGTTTGTAGCTACAATTACACAGTCAGAAAGAAACAGCCAGAATTGCCAGTAATTATAAATCCATAATGAAAACATGCTGCTAGTGTTTTACTCCCTGTAGTATGTTTCTGTAAAAACAAGTGATCTTTTATCTGGCCATGCAATCACACTAAAAAAACTTAAAATAGTGTTTTTGCATACAAATTTAGTGACTATACTGGCTACAGTGAGAATAGGATTTCACACAGAGAGGTTTTTTTTTTCAGATTAAATCACATATCTTGAAGTAATAAGGTTTCCTCTTTCTAAAACCTTACCTGGTTAGGTTTGGATGCATTTTCCAGGAAAATTTGTAGAATTACATATAGATCAAACCAAGAATATTGCTGAGTTGTAACTGATTTACCATTATTTTGTTCAAGACAGGTAAGATGTTCTTACATTTTGGTTTCAATATTTAAAAGATAATTTTAGATTAATTAATCAACAGATTAATTAGTTGCATCAGCCACTGCTACCTGCGAGGTAGACACCAATATCCAACATTTCAATTTTCCAAGATTCATGTCATACCATACCATAACAACCTTTCTATTGCTGTCCTTCATCGTCTCCACTGTCCCCTGCTTTCCTAATCCTCTGAAGAGAGTAGGTGGGTAACATTCATTCTGGTTTTGCATATTTATTTAGTATATGTTCAGCACATTTTATGTGTGGCACACTTAGACTGCAATCCAATTGCTATCTCCAAGGTCAGTAGCCTGGTTGTATTTATGTTCCTGGAATGAAGAACAAAGGAATACAGAAGAATGTTTTATGGTGTTTCTCTTGTTTTGTATGGCACAGGTATAAAGAGAGAGGGAGAGAAAGGGAAGAAGGGAGGAAGGAAAGTAAGGGAGAGAGGGAGGGAGGGAGGAAGAGAGGGAGGGAGAGAGGGAAGGAGGAAAGGAGGGCAGGAAGGAGGGAGGCAGAGAGGCAAGGTGTTTTTCTGTGATAGTCTGAATAACAGCATGGATATTGCTCATAAAAAAATAATTTTGGATTTGGATAGATTTATGAATTTAAATATCTTTGAAAATCTTGTTGTTCAAAAAATAAGCTTCCACTGAGTTATGCCATTCCAACTAATACTTTTATTAATAACACTAATTTAAATTTTGACAGATGAATGTAGAAAAATAACCTTACAAATGCTTTGCTATCATTCAAGAGAAGCAGTTGAGCAGTGCAGCTTCTGTTTCTTCAAGAATTAAATTGGCCAGCAGAACTTGGAATGTGTTTGTAGCAACAGAGGTTCAGCTCTTACCCTTATTGTGCAAGCAACATTACAATCAAATAGGAGTTTATATTCTCCTTTGGGATATACTGAAATATGCCAGTTCCAGGGGAAAAGGGATCAATTTCAGCGTGGCTAACTCCTCCTTACATGAGAGGGGTCTGCGGGATGAAGCTCTTGTGCAATTGCTGGCATTTTCAAATCCATCACCATGTGGTCATGATCCTATGCACATCTACATCCAGACTAAGCTGTTGATCAGTCAGCAACCATATACTTCACAGTTGGTCATCCTGCATACTGTGGTAAGAAGTTTCTTACATACTGGTTCTTCGAATTCAACCTATTACAGTAAGAAGGATAGAAGGAAAAGATCTGATGTACATCAGAGAGGGGAAAAAACAGACAGACCTGAGATATTCTCAGGCAGAAGATATATCCTGTTGTGAATAGACTCAAATGGTTAAAACACCAAACTTCACACCATGGAATAGGATGACATTTTAGCAAGGCATAATTCATAGAGGATTCATCACTTTTTTCTTTAAATAGAAAAAGCCTATGTATTCCTATTTATGGTTGATCATCGTTAACTATAAAATTAAAATCAATAGAAATATAAATTGTGCTTTCCCCATTTTCTTTCTCAGTTCTCGTGTACTGTATACTTTCCCTTTAATAGTGGGACTCTTTAAAAAGAAAATCAATATTCTGTTCTTTTCATTTACCACTTTGTTTTCCAGCTTTTACATGTCTTACCCTCAAGTCTACTATAAATGGACTTGAGGGACTTTAATTATTTGTTTCAGTTTTAATGTAAACAGAGACGATTATGATAGCAGCAACTGAGGCTTTAGGAAACTGAAATATCCTGAAACTTTATTAAAAATCAGAGGAAAGTTTAAAATGGAAGCATTCACTTTGCTTTCGGTGGATTCACTTGCTCAGCCTTCTTCTGCACTAATGGTAGTAACAGTGACATGGAAATTAAAGTGGCATCAAGTTTTGTTTGCTTGCCTAATTTATACAAGGTTCACCAGTTCTGAGTACAGATCAGATATTTACAATGAAACTAGGCAAAACTTGTTAACTTAGTACAAAAATAAGTCTCATATTCCCTTTATTAACATTCTGTGCACAGCTCTCTGTGACAGGTGGAACTCAGGTCAAATGCAAGGTCTCATTACCAAAGATATAACAGATTTGGTTTTATGATAGCCCTTATTCTGTGTTTGATGCAAACTTGCTGAGCACATAATGGTTCCAAATTGTCTAGGCTTATCTGCATTCCATTTTTTCTTAATTTGATGGTGGCAATAAACTTCAAGAAGCTATCACCTGAAAGCTGACAGTTGCATTTACAAAGAAGTGTACCAAGCATCAAAGAGCTGATGCAGCATCTTTCATAGTAAGCTTTGCAACTCAAATTATGATATAGTTTGAAAAGTAAACTCTCATTAAAGTATAATGTGGTAGTATAAAAGCAAAATTACTGTATAAACATTTGGGAATGTGCATACACAGAAAATGTCATTTGCAATGGGTTTCATAGCAAATTTGGAAGTGCATGAGGGGCACAGAAGATCTAGAAGCAATGCTTTGATAAGATTTCCATCTGAAATAAATGAAAATTTGCCCATTTACACCAATTAATTTTTTTTCTATCAGATATATTTCATGTAACTCTAATACAGTTATTTTATTGTAAACAAGGAAGTAAAATTCCAGATTTGCCATCAGTCCCACGCTGACACCTACCTTATGATCTGAGAAGAGAAAATTATTTTAATTTTAAATTCCTTGTTTACAATAAAATAACTCTTATTTTCCAAGTAAATTGGAAAAAAATATGTAATGCTTTCTTTTAGAAATCTGGTTTGAAGTACATGGTGTTCACAGCATTTCCAAATGCTTATTGATTAAGACAATTCACTGAATATTACTTCATGAGTAGATTAATCATTATGATAATCTTGCTTAATGTATACTTAAATTCCCCAGTGTAATCAACAACAGAAATACAAGACTTTCCCACACATTTTAAGATTAAATGATTTAGTGCAAAGAAAGAATGATTTATTTATCCATAAATTATTATAACAGGCAGAGTTCAGTACCAGTGAATTTGCCTAACATTGCTATTATATGTCTTTGTCATACATCTTCATAACTAGTGGCACAGGGTTGCACAAGGAATCTCAGTTCTTCTATTTTGTTCTACTTTGAATGAAGGATTTAACGTAAATATATCAATTTAACATATTTGAATGTATGTTGTTATTGGTGAAATTGTGACTTATTGAAATCAGTAGCAAAATATATATTGATTTAAATGAAGCTAGTATTTCAGGCTTTTAAAATACAAAAAGATGTGGATTTTTTCAGATCAGTTGCAGAGACAGAATAGAAAGCGGTGCAGGTGGAGCTGCCATTCTGTCAACTTCCTTTCATGTACCACAGATATGTACAGCACAGCTGTGCAGCTAGGGGTACACAGGTATAGTGCTGAAAGGAAAAAAGTACTTGATCTATAACTACCGTGGATTTCATGAAACCGTAAGGTATTGCCAATTTTTAAAGCTATTGAAATTATCCTTAACTGTGTGCAAGCCTTTATTGCTTTATTAAATTATTTTTTAAATTAGTCTGATGCTTAACTTACATAAGTTAATGTTGACCCTTTGAAACCGTACAAAATCAGGTCAATATGCAAATCTATAACAAAACACACAGCTTACATACTTGTAAGGGACGGTATATAGAAAGAAGTGCAGAGAGGAGATACTAATACTTTGGGTATCCATTTTCTCATCCATTCTTACTCCAGTAAAACATTCAATTTTTTTGCTGTATATGTTCAAATTATCTTACACATCTTGGACTCAGATGTATTACATGGGCTGACTTAAAGATCATTTGTTTCCTAAATTCATATGATACATGAGTTTTAAAAGTTAACTGTTGTTGCTGATCAATGCAGAATTTATTATTAGACTGTTTTAATTTACCTTAGTTTTATAAAACCACTCTGTTTATCTCTGTGATCAGGTGACTAAACTAGGATAGCTTAGAAAATTGACTTGTACCCTATAAGATTTCCTTAACCTATGATGACTTAAAAGGGTGATTTCTGTGTTTCAGATGCCCCTTCCTATCCTTGCTCCTGAAAGATGTCACTGAAGAAGACCTATTGGTTTGCCTTGGAGTGGGGTCACAGAATCATAGCATTGTTTAGGTTGGAAAAGATCTTTAAGATCATCAAGTCCAACCGTCAACCTATCACTGCCAAGTCCACCACTAAACCATGTCCCTAAGCACCACATCTACCCATTTTTTAAATACCTCCAGGGGTGGGGACTCAACCACTTCCCTGGGTAGCCTGTTCCAGTGCCTACCCACCTTTTCAGTAAAGAAGTTTTACCTAATATCCAACCTAAACTTCCCCTTGTGCAACTGGAGGCCATTCCCTCTCATCCTATCGCTTGTTGCTTCGGAGAAGAGACTGACACCCACCTTGCTACAGCCTCCTTTCAGGTAGTTGTAGAGAGCAATAAGGTCACCCCTCAGCCTCCTCTTCTCCAGACTAAACAACCCCAGTTCCCTCAGCCATTCCTCATAAGACTTGTGCTCCAGACCCTTCACTAGCTTCATTGCCCTTCTTTGGACACGCTCCAGCACCTCAATGTCCTTCTTGTAGTGAGGGACCCAAAACTGAACACAGTATTTGAGGTGTGGCGTCACCAGTGCCACACTCACTTCCCTAGTCCTGCTGGCCACACTTTTTCTGACACCAGTCAGCATGCTATTGGCCTTCTTGGCCACCTGGGCACATATTGAGCCAGCTGTCGACCAGCACCCCCATGTCCTCTTCTGCCAGGCAGCTCTCCAGCCACTCCTCCCCAAGCCTGTAGCATTGACTGGGCTTGTTGTGACCCAAGTGCAGGACTCGGCACTTAGCCTTGTTGAATCTCATACAATTGGCCTCAGCCCATTGATCCAGCCTGTCCAAATCCCTCTGTAGAGCCTTTCTACCCTCCAGCAGATCGACACTTCCACCCAACTTGGTGTCATCTGCAAACTTACTGAGGGTGCACTCGATCCCTTCATCCAGATTGTTGATAAAGATATTAAACAGAACTGGCCCCAACACTGAGCCCTGGGGAACACCACTTGTGACCGGCCGCCAACTGGATTTAACTCCACTCACCACCACTCTTTGGGCCCAGCTATCCAGCCAGTTTTTAACCCAGCGCAGAGTGCACTTATCCAAGCCATGAGCAGCCAGTTTCTCCAGGAGAATGCTGTGGGAAATGGTGTCAAAGGCTTTACTAAAGTCCAGGTAGACAACATCCACAGCCTCTTCCTCATCCACTGAGCGGGTCACGTTGTCATAGAAGGAGATCAGGTTAGTCAAAGGAGATCAGGTTAGTCAAGTAGGACCTGCCTTTCATAAACCCATGCTGATTGGGCCTGATCACCTGGTTGTCCTGTATGAGCTGTGAGATGGCACTCAGGATGATCTGTTCCATAACCTTCCCTGGCACCAAGGTCAGACTGACAGGCCTGTAGTTTCCTGGTTCCTCCTTACAGCCCTTCTTGTAATGGGTGTCACATTTTCAAACTTCCAGTCAACTGGGACCTCCCCACTTAGCCAGGACTGCTGACAGATGATGGAAAGTGGCTTGGTGAGCACTTCCACCTGCTTCCTCACTACCCTTGGGTGGATCCGATCCAGCAGCATAGACTTGTGTGTGTCTACGTGGTGTAGCAGGTCACTAACCATTTCCCCTTGGATTATGGGGGCTTCATTCTGCTCCCTGTCCCTGTCTTCCAGCTCAGGGGGCTGGGTACCCCGAGGACAACTGGTCTGACTATTAAAGACTGAGGCAAAGAAGGCATTAAGCCTCAGCCTTTTCCTTGTCCTCTGTCACTATGTTTCCCCCCACATCCAATAAAGGATGGATATTCTTAGCTCTCCTTTTGTTGCTAATGTATTTATAAAAACATTTTTATTGTCTTTTATAGAAGTAGCCAGTTTAAGTTCCAGCTAGCCCTTCTAATTTTCTCCTGCGTAACCTTACAACATCCTTGTAGTCCTCCTGAGTTGCCTGCCCCTTCTTCTAAAGGTCGTAAGCTCTCTTTTCTTGAGTTCCAGCCAAAGCTCTCTGTTCAGCCAGGTCGGTCTTCTCCCTTGCCAGCTCCTCTTTTAGCACACAGGGATGTCCTGCTCCTGCGCCTTAAAGATTTTCTTCATGAAGAATGTCCAGCCTTCCCGGACTCCTTTGCCCTTCAGGACTGCCTCCCAAGGGACTCTGTCAACCAGGTGCCTGAACAGGCTAAAGTCTGCCCTCCAAAAGTCCAAGGTAGCAGTTCTGCTGCCCCCCCTTCCTTACTTCCCCAAGAATCGAAAACTCTGTCATTTCATGATCACTATGCCCAAGATGGCCTCCAACTGTCACATCACCCACCAGGCCTTCTCTGTTCACAAACAAGAGGTCCAGCGGGGTGCCTTCCCTAATTGGCTCACTTACCATCTGTGTTGGGAAGTTATCTTGACACATTCCAGGAACGTCCTAGGCTGTTTTGTCTCCTCTGTACTGTATTTCCAGCAAACATCTGGTAAGTTGATGTCCCCCACGAGAACAAGGGCCAGCAATCGTGAGACTTCTCCCAGCTGCTTATAGAATACTTCATCTGCCTCTTCATCCTGGTTGGGTGGTCTATAACAGACTCCCACCATGATATCTACCTTGTTGGCCTTCCCCCTGATTCTTACCCATAAACACTCAACCCTGTCGTCACCATCGTTAAGCTCTAGACAATCAAATCACCCCCTAACATACATGGCTACCCCACTGTTTCTCCTTCCTTGCCTATCCCTTCTGAAGGGTTTATAGCCGTCCATTGCAAGCACTCCAGTTGTGCGAGTCATCCCACCATGTTTCCGTGATGGCAACTATATCATAGTTTTCGTGCTGCACAACAGCTTCCAGCTCCTCCTGTTGTTGCCCTTACTGCATGCATTGGCATAGATGCACTTTTGTTGGTCTATTGCTCCTGCCACCTTTTTGGGGGTAGAAGCCCTAATTCCTACGTGACCATTCTCAGGTGCTTCCATGGTTTCTAACACATCCATAGCCCTTGTGTCTTTGCTGCTGCATGGCTCTCCATCCCCTACCTCCACTGAGACGGCAGACTGAAGGACCTTGCTAGCACGCTGTCCCTCAAACATTGGCGTGCCGCCCCCAGGCTTATCTCTAGCAAACCTGGTTTTATCCCTTTCCCCCTTCCAATCTAGTTTAAAGGTCTTTCAATGAGCTCTGCTAACTCCTGTGCTAGGATCCTTTTCCCGCTTTGAGAAAGGTGTGCCCCGCCTGTTGCCAGCAGGCCTGGTGTTGTGTAAACCAACCCATGATCAAAAAACCCAAAATCTTGCCGGAGACACCAGGCTCAGAGCCAGGTATTGATCTGCTGGCTCTTCCTGCATCCTCCCTCATCATTCCCTTCAACTGGAAGGATAGAGGAGAACACTACTTGTGCTCCTGATCCCTAACCAGTCATCCCAAGGCCCTGAAGTCTCTCTTGATTGCCCTTGGACTTCTAGTTGCAACTTTCTCACTGCCTACCTGAAAAATCAATAATGGGTAGTAATCTGAGGGCCGTACCAGGCTAGGAAGCTTTCTCTTCACATCTTTAACCCGGGCCCCAGGGAGGCAGCAGACTTCCCTAAGAAGTGGGTCTGGTCTGCATATCAGGCCTTCCGTTCCTCTCAGGAGAGAGTCTCCTATGACAATGACCCATCTTTTTTTCTTTTTGGAAGCTGTTTTGATGCAAGGCATAGGCCAACTTAACCTTGGCAACACCTCCAAGCTGGATGAACCATCATCCCCATCATTGTTTGGTTCCACTTGCAGAGCTTCATACCTGTTTTGTAAGGGCACCTGGGAAGGTGGCGCAGTCACTGAGGAGACGCGCCTGCTGTGCCAGGCAGGAACTTGTCACCATTGCCCCGTATCACTTAAGTCACTGTGTTCAGCCAGGCAGAGAGAGAATAGGGAATCTTCTGTGTCATGGGTCCTGTCTGCCTGCTGGGCCTGTCTGAGGGAATGCAGGGTGCAATTCCAATAGTCTATTTCTCTCTCGCACTCCCTGATACTTCTCAGTCTACTCACCTCCTCCCAGAGCTGTGTCACTAAGTGGAGGAGCTCCTCTACCTGGGCGCACCTCCCACAGGTGTGCTCACTGCTGCCATCCAGTACTGGCGTAAGAGTAGGGCACACCCTGCTGCCTCCCACCTGGGTGTCAGCATGTTCCCACCAGAGCTCTGTCTGGGCAGCTGCATCAGTTGTGGTCGCTGCAGAACTTAGCAAGGCCATGGCTTTTTGCCAGGTGGAGACCATTGCTCCCTGGTCAATCTTCAGTGCCCTTCCTGCATGCCCTTCCCCATGAACTGCTGTGCAAACTGCCGCACCACGCCCTTGCTGATGCTCCACACCCTGTTTGCCCACCCTGTTCACAGCACTTCTGGTCGCTTGCACTCCCTAAGGGCTTCCTTTATACGTGTGGGGGGGCTTGGTCACCGTTGCTCCTGGCCCCACCCGGGTCTCATCAGCTGCTGTCACGTGAGCTGCGGGCTCCTGGCAGTTCTCTTGGCTCCCCTGAGGCTCCCCAGGATTGGGAAACCGCCCTGTGCACCGTGCTAGAGTGCTCTGCTGCTGACCCTGCTGGCTCCGGAGCTGCTCGCCTCTGTGACCGAGTGCTGGTTTCCTATCATGTAGTTTTTATTCTGCTGAAGGTAAAATGAATGAAAGCAAGGCTAAAATCCAATCAGATTGATAATAAATAAATGTTGCTGCTTTTAACCACAACTTAGTCTTGTCCAGTAGCTCACTTAGTACCTTGTTCATCATTACCAACTTTTCTTATTCCATCAAGCTGTGGTGAGCTCTGTTACTTTCAGCAAGTATTGTGCTTTGTTATTCACTTCAAGTTTCTACAAAAAGCAAGATACTGAATTATTCTGAACAAGTAAATGTATCCTATGGAGCGACTTGTGACAAGCTGTGGAGCAGTTGCGGCAGTAGTGAAGCTTAACATCCAGGATCTTAAACGGTTATCTTGAAAACAGGGTTGAGTGGCAGGGAAGCAAGGTGAAGGGAGATAATTTAGACAGACTATGACAAATTAACTGAAAGATCCCCTTGTACTTAATCTGAAGTGATCACGCTTGGTTTACTCTATAACTTATGTGACCTGATTTGTAGGTCAGGCTTGGACTAGTAGCACTGCATTTTCCTGCTCAGTTCTGGCAACAGGTAGAGGAACAAGCAGAGACAGATAAGAACACAAAAGATGAAACTCCATTATAATTACTTTGTACACCACAACTACCAAGGATACAATTTAAAAATAATTCTCTCCTACAACAGTACTAGAGATCCATGTCTTCTATCTCTTCTCCCTGTAAAATATAGTTACATTAGGTTTTGAATTTTGTTAGTAATAAAATATTGTACAAATGTATATACAGTTAAGTTCCCTTAATATGTATAAAACTAATTTCTATAGATTACATGATTCAAGCAAATACATACAATTGTTGCCTATGATTTTTGCAGGGCTTCTGAAAAAACATGTACAGGATAGGTCATAAATTGCCTTCTGTAAAGCACGAGTATGAATATTAGATTTGCAGCTGAAAATAATCAGATTACATACAAAGTGAGGGATAAGACACACTGAAGGTGTCTTAGTGTATTTTTCTCCAAAATATTCCCATGATTTAAATGTTTTTAAACCAGTCACCCCTTAATAATACACCATAATTAATTTTAGACTTGCATAGTTATTTGAATCATTGAGGGAAAATACTGGAAACTAAAAGTCCCATTCATCTGAAAGTTTACTGTTCTGCTTTTGACCATGGGCATTCTGCAAACTTTCATTTTTAGATACATGAATAAATCCTGATCCAGATTCAGGACACACTAATCCCTGAAAGGAACATCTTTCCTTTTACTTTCAACTTTTCAGTGTCCCTGAATGGCTTTAAACACTGCAGTATATAAAAAGGTGTTCTGGAAATATGTCATCTGACTAGTAATCTAGATTTTCACCAGAAATTTACCAGCATAATTTAATGAAACTCAGAACTGAATGATCAGAAGCTGATTAATAATAAGACCTGCTGGCTGGATTACTTAAAGACCTGTGGTACTGATAATCAGTACTACCAATCAGCGTGCTATGACAGCTCGCATATTTGCAGTTAGTTGAGTCAGATGCTTCTGAACAAGAATTACCATTGATTTTGATACAAATGAAAATTATATTTAATGTCACAACTTACATGGAGTCAGACATTTGGATCATGGATAATCACTGCCATTATGAGCCCTTTACTACTGAAAACAAATGCTGTTGCTTACTGTTTAGAGCCCATCCTTTGTCATGGAAACTTCCTCTGCCTTTCACGTTAGAGTTCTCTGTCTTAATGACGTATCACATATCTGTTAAAGGTCTGAAGTTGTTTCACTTCACACTTCTGATTCATTCACACAGTAGGTCTCTACTGAAATTTGTTTCCATGCTTGGTATTACTCAAACCTTTTTTATTATTACAGGCAAGAAAGCTTCCAGCAATCCTTTTTAGATCATAATGGTGACTGCTTTTGCATGAGTGACTCAGAGAGCAGGGCTCTCAAACGTTTATTCACACAATAAATGAGGTGCACTAATCATAACGCTTCAAATGCTAAGCTGGAGTGCAGTAACACAGTACAAGCAGATCTAAGATCAACCTGTGACTGGAAGGGGCACTTCCATCTTTTCATCCCTGCCACATGTTTTTAGCCCCTGAATGTTCTTCAAAGCAGGATTCGAGATGTAGGATCAGCTCCATGAAATTGCTGGGGGAAAAAAAGAAGAAAAACATTTGTTTTCAAATTTGCTGTCCATCAGATTAATGGACTCATTTGATCACTGGTTGAATACTCATATTGGTACTGCAGAGTCAGTGGCTAAAGCAGGAAGATCCACTGCTTCTGGTCAGGGCTTGCAACAAATTCAAGAGCAATGTAAGCCAGAGAAAACTATACTCACACCATCCCCAAAAGATTGTTTCCCGCTCAGTCCAGAAACGGTTGCACCTGCACAACAAGGGGGTGATGTAGGGCACTGCAAGGTGAGGAGTCTGTGCTCAGGGTGGGGGACTTCCTAAGCCAAGTGTGTCATGGAGGAGGCATACATGGCACCACCTCTTACTTCTGCCACTTCCCATGTGACCTGGGAAGACATCCTACTGCAGTCACAGTTGTGAAGCAGGGAGATATCCCCCTCCATCTGCAGCATGGGGACTGAAGGGTTGCTGTCTGGCACCCCCCAGGTCTGGCACCCTCCGCTGGGTTCAGTGCCCTTTCTTCACTTCTTACGCTGCCTTAGCCCAGATGAAGGTGCTTAAAGAAGATCTACTATTAGAAGTGTTCAAACACCCCCCAACTAATTTTGGTGGAAATGGAGAAGCAGTTGTTCACAGCAACAGCTCATCTAGCAGTTGGGAAGGGAAGGGAAGGGGTGGTTACTCCCACCAGGGAGGTGGGAAAGATCAGCTGGGAGTGAGGTGGCATCGCTCCTCTCTGCTGTCAGCACAGCTGCAGCCGGAAGAGGATGTCTTTCTCCACCCATTGTACTTCAAATCAGAGGTAGACTAATTTCAAATCTAATAAGTAGCTTCAGTAGTCTCACAGGATGAATTTGGGGCTTGATGAAGCATGAGTCATACCCCATGAAGGAGGTCAGAAATACTGCTATTGATGCTTACTTCATGGAAATGATATGGGAGAGATAAGTTCAGGAGCCTTGGCTAAAAAGATTTTACATCTCAGTATTTTTCTTGTTGCATACCTTGGTTGAGTGAAGAAGACAAGTCTGTTGCTTTGTGTGGACTACTGCAGTGCCAAAAATAATGAATAATTTCTGATAAGAAATAAAAATTGTACAGCATGCTCTCTTACTTCTACTGAAAAATGGTTTTGTATAAAGGTAGAGGAAATATATACAGAAGACTCTGATTATAAGTCATATTCTCTATGTCCTTCTTATTTTCTCTTCAATACAGGAAAGTTAGCATTTGGAATTAGCTCTGCTTTAGCTTTAAGCATCAACTACTTGAATTTAAAATGGAATAATTTCATATTCCATTTAGTGTTAAGTTAAAGAGAACAATTATAGTTATGATTCCAAATAAGTCTAAGAAAATATTTTTAATGATTTTTTGCAACACAGTATGCAGTTTTAAATGAATGCTCTGGATTATATTTAGCTCCATTAACCTCTAGCAAAATAGAATTTATTTTCCTTTTTGCTCTTACTCATTTCTTTTCCTGTCATCATTAAATGCTGTGTTGCTCTTCTTAATGCTGGCATAAGGAAGGCATAAGATTGGAAGGAGCAACACTTAATCCACATCAGGTACGGGCAGCATGATACATCTGACTGTGCCTTTAGCATCTGTGCTATTCAGTATTCTCAGCTGGTCAGCCATCTAAGTGTTTACAAAATGTCAGCTTTCACCATCAGACAAGAGTGGGTATAGTCTGTCTGGCACAGCCTTAGGCAAAAGTCTAGCTATCAGGGAGAGCGGGTGGGAATCATGCCTCTCCTCTTTATATTGATCACAAATATTTTGAAATATTTTTTGAAGGGCTTAGTAATGTGGTGTTATGTTTGGTGTTGAATTTTACTTAGATACTGGTTGTTCTTTTTCACGAGGTAAATCCACATGCATAATCCTCTAACAGGAAAAGAAGAACAAAAAGAAAGCAAGGAAAACTAATCTGTCATAGTATATTTCATACTGTGATAGCACAAAGTACTTGACTTGAATTACAAGTAATTTGTCTTGCCTTAAATGTATTAGCCATAAATCACTATCAGGTTTTCAGAAAACCTGATGTACTATATGAAAAGATTAAAAAAACTTAACTCCTCTTCAGTCCTCCTTCTTTTTATTATGCCATTTTCCCCTAATTACAACATTTTTTTCAATAACAATAATCACACTGTTAGGAAATATACAATAAAGAAAAAAAAGACAGAGATATTACATATATTTTACTCTGCCATTGTCATAACAGAGGTAAATGTTTATGTGCAAAGAATTGCCAACATAGGCAATTTGGGGGAAGGGGGAGAGTCAAAGAGTAAGGAGCAATCTATAAATAGCACACAGATACAAAATCCAAGGATATGGAGTGGGGTCGGGATCTTTTTCTGATAGGTGCACCGATAATGCATCTAATTACATACTAAAGACATAAAGAAACAATGAGTTAACAGGGTATTTTGATACAATTTTATACTAGAAGTTATAAATGCAATTCATATTAGACTGATCATTAGGTAAACATGACAAAGGAGAAGAAGAAAATCTTTAAAAAGAATAAAACATTCCATGTGTTGGTCTAGCAAAAAGTTCAGATACCCCTGGGTACAGTTGTATAACATGACTCTTATGATGACTCTTTCTTCAGGTTTGGCATCATTTTTCACCTGGAACTGTGCAGCAAAAGATCCAGAGGCAGAGACACTCATATAGTGTGGTCTAGCGTGATCAGCTGAAATCCATTTTCTTGGGAATGGCACACCATCCAAGTGTTTAAATGAGCAATTTTGGACATGTATGGGTTGAGGCCATTTCATCCCTCCCATAAAATATTCTTTGGAGACTGGCTCTCCAAAAGAGTTTTGGAGGGAGTAATACTTTTAAGTAAATCAAGTCTTAAACTTTATGGACTCTCTTGCCTAGGAAGTCATATTTTTCAATAGGACTTCACATTCTTATGCTTTTCACAGGTCTACTCTTACTAGATGTGTTTTTGGAGGGGGGAGTGTTTTTATTAGTATGTGTTGGTTTTGATCTAATAATTTGTTAAATAATACGTTAAACAATATTTAACAACAGGATTTTTCTCTGGCTCTTTATACAAATGCCCAATAATTTGAAAGTCCTATTAAAAGTTTGCCATTGGCATCTTCCCATTTTGCACAGGCCTATATGGAGATGATGCATGTAGGGTGCATCTTCTTTTTCAGACTGTGACTTGGCATTTACAAGTGAAGCCAGTACTACACACCTACACTGATCAGTGTACCGGGCCCTGTGCACTGAATACGACAATACTGCACTTAGACAACTTTCACTGATACCTGACTGATTGTTAAACATGAAATAAATTTCTCCCATGGTTTCTCAGCTTTCCTTTATGAACTTGCTCAAACTTAAATAACCCATCAAACTAAGGATTTATCCTGCTTTTACAGATGGACACCACTGAAAAATAAGTCTTCTTTTAAATACACATGATCTAAGCCCAGCCAAACCATAAGCTTTTCCTTTTTCTTGACAGAACCAAAATTATAATAAATACTATCTCAACAATGTTATTCCTTAGCTATTGGAAACCAGTACATCTTTTAACAAACATGATAATTTGTACTTTCAGAAAATAATTTCAGTAGAGAGCTTTTCAGCTAAAGATATGATTTTCAGTTCTTTGTAATTGCTCATTATTCCTTTTAATCACTGAAATATTATTCATTATGCACTGAAAAAGTAAGTCTAGAATAACAACAATAAATGATATTTTAAATACAGTTAGAACTAGGAATATTTTTTTTCTTCTATTAACATAAAAATACTCAGAAAGTGGTTCTAAGAAGAAAGAAAAAAAAAGAAACCAACATGTTTCTGAGATTTATTCTTGTCCTCCAATATGCTCCCAAATCAAAAAGAATTTCTGATGTCAGGTAGGTCAAGTCTCCTGTGAATTAATTGGATTTTCTGCTAAGGGGTTCATTTCACAAGAGATTTCTGGCCATCATTATCATGTAAAAATCTTATGCTACCCTACTTATGTGAACCTTTCAAGAGCATACGAAATAGGGAGGGGAGAGGAAAGGGAAAAGCAGTATGGAAAAGGAGTAGACAACTCACTGCCCTTTGGAGATTATTGCAGGACAGGAATGTAATGATGCACACCCAGCGTATACTTTGGTGTTCACAAGAAGTGAAATCTCCCTTGGTCCAGAGTCCTGGATGTACAAGGCTTTGTCTTCTTCTCTTCCTGCATTTCAGCTCAGTTTTGTTTCTAAAACAGATCTGTGGAGTGGAACAACAAATACATTATGAATTCCTGTGATTCGCTTAGTATGAATTGTGGCAGAAATAGTTTTGGTACATTGTGTAGCAATTAGGCTGCATATGTGTTTTTTGTTTTTTTTTTTTTTTTACTTCCTCAAGATATACAGCATACTTTAGCTCATGAAACAATCAGAAATATTCTTAATTTTAACTATTTCAAGCTTTGTTTTGTGCACATGGTTTTGTTCTACATTGCAGGGTTTGTTTATTTTTTTTTAAAAAAGGAACTGCAAATTAAACTCTTAATAATTATAATGATGGTAACAGCAGCTAGTTTTATATTGCTTCCCACTAGGCTCATGAGGTACATTAAGAGCAGCTGTACCAAAAAAATACTTACAATCCACAAATGTGAGGGGAACGCGCTGCTGCCACATTCATTAAACATAATTTTGTTCTCAAACAGCAAATGCAGAAACGCTGCAACAGAAGGAGAAACCGCTGAGGATATTGTGGGCATCAGCTGAGAAAGCAACCTGACTGGGGAATAGACATGAAAAAGAAATTGCTGTGGTGTTGGCAAAGGCAACCCATCTTTAAGCACATAGTTATGTCTCTGCTGCAAGTACAGATAGGCAATGACATTGTTACTGGATGTGAAATGGCTCTTGAACTCATGGGCTCTGTTTTATGAATGCTAAGAAAGGGTGGAAGTGACTGGGCAGGTTGCCCCATCTCTTTCAGTTACTTTCATACAAGTATGTTATGTTACAGCAATGCTTTGAACCAAGAAAAAAAAGGGGAAAAAATATCCAGTGGTTGCAGGGAGAAGAGAAACAATAGGGGATTATTAGAGCTGCCATGTATCATAAGAGGTAGTTTAGAGCTAAAGCTTCATCCTGATTACTCTGGTTTCCTCAATTTACACTTGAGTGAGTGGTATGTGGATCTTTACCGTGAAAAGATGTCTTAATTGGAAAGAGATTGTAATTCACTATCATTTTACTCATTACCTCACTTGTGGCTTTCAGTGCTCTTCAAGTCCCGGTTTTAATCTTCTTACTAATGGTTGGCTGCAAACGGAATGAAGTTATACAGCTTGCATAAGGATTCCCAGAGAGCACAAAGTTTGCTTTGTGCCATAGATCCAAACTGGAATTTCCTGTTTTCCTGTACCATTATTTGTCTTAAAGAATAAGAAAGAATGGAATGGAATATCTGAATGAAGCAATGATGTGAGGGAAGAACTATTTTTACTATCTGTGTAATAAATAGTTGTATTTTTACTTCCCTAGTATTTTCTGTGAAAATATCTTCAAATGCTTAAGACTGTTAATTTTTTTTTTTTAATATTAGGGTAAAATTACCTTCTCAGAGACAGCTGCTTGCAACTTAATTCCATTCAAATTCTCTTCTTCTGTATTAGAAACCTCTTCATTTTTTGATATTGCAAATTTCATTTTTTTAAGTATTTGCCACTGGAAACAGCTGCATTGGAGAATTCTTCTAGTATTTGAAACAGCACTTGTTTTCTTGATGATGCCTGGAAAAAATAACATGGTTGCAAGTGTTGTTTGTTCAGCATTATGTGTAAGCACAGTTGGAGAGACCTGTGTCACAGTCTGGGTAGAGCTCCTTAATACGACCTCACTACACTGCTGTATATAAGTCTCCCCATATCGATGTCTCCGAAAGCTTTTCTAGGACTGAATAAAGTCACAGCACTTTCTCATTTTTGGTCTGTCATCTTTTCCTGGGCATATCATCATGGAAATGGGCTTTATTGCCCCATCTTAAAGCTTCATAACTAGCACAGATCACACACACAGACAGACACATAGACACGCATGCACCCACACACACAGTGAGCACCAGTGAAACTTTTTATAGCACCTTCCTAATGACAAATCTGAATTTACAGTTTGTCTTTTCAGGATATATGGCAGCTGAAACAAATGGATATATCTACTTCATAAAGATGCTAACGTGAGTGTTTCTGAAGATGACAAAAGAAATAGAACAGAATAAAGCAAGTATTTTCATTTGTTTCCCTGTCCCAGTTTATCTCCCTCTTTTGCATGATATTTGAGTTAAGAGACCACTCCTACATCACAAGAGATCTCTCCTCTTTCTAATTAGTTTCTATCTTCTGTGGTTCACCAAACTGCTAATACAGCAATGAAAGCATGAACCACTATTTTTCTTCCCTCCTCAGCTCTCCCCAGCTTTCCTTTCTCCTCAAAGTCTCAAAGTTTTGTCTTTTTTTTTTAAAAAATATAGACTTTCTCTGCTTATTCATATTCTGGAAAATTCCAGCTCCCTCTTAGACAACACACTTACCTGGACTGAGTTTTTAAAGATTCAACATCATGATCTAGAGCTGTTCTTTCTAAAGATGTAGGTCCTGCACACCTCAGACACTGCATGTGGGTGAAGACTTATTATTCTGTAAAGAATAAGGTTTACAATGGTTTCAAAATTAAAAAAAAAAAAAGAGGCAAAATCATTCATTTATGTCTTCTGCAAAGTATCTTAAAATCCTTTAAGACACTTGTGAAGAAATAGTCTTTCCCTTCACAGTCTAAAAGCACAAAACAGAGAAATGGTAAGAACAGACTAAAAATAAAATCTCGTTTTCTTTTTTTTTTCCTCATAGGGGTATTTCCATTCCCCTTTAGACACCTAATGTACATTCTGATGACAGAGCATCATGTTCATCACTTATAAATGTAAAATTGTCTCCAAGATTCTTTTTCTCTATAATTATTCGACTAACATAGTTCCCCAGAAAGAGAGAACAGATGGATTAAATAAGCAAGCTTTTTTAATGAATTATATAATAAAGTATAAATGAATATTGGACTTAAATAATGAGAATAATTTGCTTTCAAATTGCAGGTTTTTTTACATCAAAGGCAAAATAAAGTCTTTAACATTTCATTTCTGAATATTGTAGATGAAAAAATCTACAACTGTTCTCCACAGGACATCAGATCAAAACAATACAAATTAACCATGAGGTTAGTTTTCAGTTAACAGCTAAAACTGTGGAGTTATAGCCCATTTTAAAAAATGCATATTCTAATATACACAACAGATATTTAAAAATTGTAAAGCACAGCTTGTGTACTGTTTGCCTTATTATAAAATAATTACCAAAATATAAAGTTCTACTGAATCTTTTCAAAATATTTTATTAAAATTCGATTTTATTAAATGTTGGTTTGATGTGCTTGTCAAAGTGTTACTGAAGTATGAAGGGGATGGAATCTGTTAGGGTTATGGCATGATTAAGGGACAGTGATCCCTTGAGTCCATTCGCTAATCTACAGGCTTCATTTGGAGGCAATTTAGTAGATTAAGACTATTCAACTCAGAAATACAGAATGAAAAAGCTTCAGCACCAACCCCCCCCCAGCACTGCAATATATGAGTATCTATTCGTTTGGTGTTCCCAACTAGGAGAACTCCTCTGTGTGTAAGGTTACAATCAACTGTTCACTGTCACTGGTCAATGGCAGTCATCTGAAATGCAATGCACTGCTTCCACTTTTCTATAACATTGGAGCTATTGCAGCAGATTATCCTTGGGGTTGACAATTCTGCTCCTTATTCTTTTCCCAGACCAAACTTATCAAATGTGTGTGTGTAAAAGTCAGCTGTTGAAGTATAAGATTTTAAAATTGTTTCAAAGCAGGAATAACTTCATAAAAGTGTGCAAAAAGCTCTCAAAGAAGATTGAAATAATAGAGAAAAATCCTCTCAAACAGGATTTCAGGGGGCTTCAGCAACAAAGTCCAAAACTTTCATGCTTACTAGTTCCCTATATTTGGAAACAAAACAACGTGTCATGTTTTGTTACCCGAAGGTTTCCTAGACATCTAACTCTCTGACCATTATTGTCTGAGCTAAATCCTGCCTAGACCACATTTGGATCCAGCAAGTGGGTGCTCTGACAGGTCATAAAAGTGAATATCCCTAACCATCCTCTTTCTGACAGAGAACTCTCCTGTATGAGAGGGTTCCTCCTTGCTCTTGATGAATCTTCGCAAGATGGCTGCTGAACTCCAGATCTGGAGCAAATGATGGAAAGTGCCATCTGGGCCCCTACCAGGTTTTCAGAGACAGAAACTCAGATACAGCTCCTTTTCATTTAGGTGGGTGGTTGTAACTCTTCACTCAGCATGTCAACTTTTGGATTTATCTTCTTGAGGCAGAAGAGGTACATCTGGGGGTTCTGTGAAGAAGTCAAGCATCTAAAGAAAGCATTGCAATACTTTATTTATAAAAGCCTAAGGGCTTTATTGAATACAGTACATTTATCTTATTGTGCCAAACTGATGATGAAACTAAAAGAACAGTATTGGCCACTGCAGTGGTGGAGGAAGGGAGGGAAGTAGGTGCTGAAGAGGACAGAAAACCAAGGAGGCTCAGGTAGCTCCATTGCTTAGCTGTCTTTGCCAGGTTGTCCTGCCCCAATTGTCCTACCCCAGCTTGTCCTATCCCACTCATATCAGCCTTCACTATTTCAAATGATTAATTTGCTCCCTTTTCTTTCTCACCCATTCACAAAGTGACCACTATTCCTAGTGCTCTCGTCAGTGCCCTGCTGCTACCGCTCCCTATCACAGAGTTTTGTTAACCAGGACTGTCCAAACCCTGTTTTTTTAAACAAAAGAAAATACATAAGGACAATACACTTCATGAATTAATTTCCTCCATGGTGTCCAGTGCTCCTTGTGGGTGAAAAGTGAAGATCTGAACCACTGAAAATACAAACAGTAATGAAAAGAAAACAGCTGACGATGTTAAGGTTAATTTGACATTGTGGTTCTTTTTCCAGGCTGTAGTTTAACTAAAATAAATATGATTTCATGAACATGTCCAACACCCTATTGGCAAAGAGTTTTTAGTTTAACTTTTGTATAATTTGCAAACTTAAAAAAGCACTTAATTTTGAAATATCACATAGTTTAAATTATGGTCTCTTATTAGCTATTATTATCAGATGTAACCAATTTGCAAATATAGGTTGATCAGCTTCTGACTTTAATAGGTTGGACTAGTTTAATAAAAATGACCCTTCTCCATAAACTACTATATTATTTCTAGAAATTTCTCAATTAAAGAAAATCATATATTTTTACAGGCTCACAGGGGCTTGGATGATGTTTTCATGGCAGGGCAAGACACATACAGATAGCCTTAGAACTTTGGGGTTGCTTCATGAATCTTATCCTTTCCTTTTTCTTTTTTTCTTTTTTTTTTTTTTTACTCCAGTGTTACCCTCACATGTCTGTGTATCAACAGGTTGTCACTACTTCACTAATGCTGAAATTTGCTCTGGTGTAGAGGTGCATCAGTAAAGGTATGGCTATTTAATTCGTGTTTCCACCTAACTTAGAAGCCCTAGTACTGGTATTAGATTAATACAGAAATATTATTAGAAAACCAACAAAATATCTGTTTCATAAAGGATTTTGCCTATGAAATCAGTAATAAAAAAAATGCATGTTCAGACGTGTTGATCTGTGAACAAAGAATGCATTTTAAAATAAATCACTTCTAAATTATAAGAAAAGTCCAGTCTTTTCTGATAAATCCTTTCTCCTCCATAAAGCTACAGTGCACTATCTACTACAGAAATTTAAAAAAAAAAAAAAATACACACTTACCTCTTCTATTATACATTTAGGAGGAAAAACCACAATTCCATGTACTCCTACTTTCATACACTGTTATACCACTATACTTCATTGGGATCAGAATTTCACGCAGAATGTTGTATAGTCCTCAGTGTTGCTGTTTGTGTTTCCCATCTTTGTGTTTCATGTTGCCTCCAAAGTATCAACTTTGTCTTATATGTGCAAAAAGTTCTACTGGATATTGTGCCTGGGAATTTTTTTTTTTATAATCTTAAAAACAATAATATTATTCCACTATAATTTTTTTTTCCTAAAGGTGGCTCAGAACATTTGGCTAGAAATTAGAGATCAATAAATTTCAGTGTCGTCAAACTATCAGTCATATTTTATAATTACTAAGAAATGTACTGAACTTAATGTGAAATAATTAGTGATTTCACCAGTTTGGACACAAATCAATTACATGATCGAAGTAAGCTAATTCCTTTAGAGGTATCAATGTAGTATTCATCTTAAAACATTTTACATTTTTAATTTATATGCACATTCACCAAACGTTTTTGAAACAGCCGTTAATACCTTTGGAAAAACATTGTTCTGAAAAGTTTTTTTAAGAAATTGCTTAAATGCTAGGTATTATTTTGCCTGAAATTACTGTTTAATATATGCTGAACTATCCTAGCATCTCAGTCACCTTAGGAGTGGGATGGTGAAGTAGTAAATATTTTGAATAGCTTTTAATATTATTTTCAAACCAGTTTTCATTTCCTACTATTGACAGATATTTATTCTGATATCTTGCTATGCATATTCTGTATAAGGTACTACAGAAATGGTGTGCTTATGTTGCAGAAGGAAAGCATATAGATAGAAAGAGGTGTGTAGGAAGAAATTTTTTATTTCATGTTATGATACACATATAATATTGATATTACTATGTTTGTTTAACCCTGGTATTGAGTTTACCCTTACATGACTGTACAAAGGCTTCTTACTTTTCCTCTGAAAACATTGGTGATTTCTTATCTTATTTTTAAATAATAATAAAATTTATAAAGACCATAACAGTTCTTTTGACAGTTAGATTCAGGTGATAGTAGAGACAAAATTAGAAAAGCTTGTTCTCTACATGCTGTCCTTAAATATAATAAATAAATACATGTTTTTCACTGAGATGAATCAGAAATACAACAAAAGTCTTTACTTTCTATGTAGGTCCACAGTACTAGTGTGAGTACCATGAAAATTATCTCACTGGCATTGGTCAAGACTTCTGAGAAGACAACAATTTTTTAAAGAAGTAACAGCAATTACAGTTATATGTCCCAGAAAATATTTCTAGCCATCAAGCTTTAGCAAAGACTCAAAAACAGGTATCTAAAACATTTAAAAGAAAGTGTCAAATTATACAAATCTAATCTGTGGATTCATATTTTTTTACTTCATAATTCTCAAGCCATATTCAGGAGTGTATAGTTGCTTTTGAGATGCAGTCTGCCTCAACAGCTTTCCCTTCAAAGCAAAACCCTATTTAAATCTGTTATTTTCAATATGTCAGCATATACTCTGCCACTGAATCATTTTTGCAATACTCATTTAAATCAGTGGAGTCCCAATGTCAAACAACTAAATTTAGTAAGTCCTGGTGACCTGACTGAGGTCTGTATCCACTGTGTTCACAAAAACCTTGCAAGGGAGAAATAAACATCAAACCACAAATCTATCATTTGCATAGTATTAGAACAAGAAACCTCAGCCATGGCAGTGGCCCCATATCTGGTTACTGACTAAACTCACAATAAATGACAATTCTCATCTAAGAGAACAGAAAACATCAGCCCTGTGCAACACATGGGATAAATGGTTTCCTGATGTTTTTTTAACAAACGACCAGATGTTTAACTGATCATCAATGGCATTTCATTTTCTAGTCATCAGTAGGACTCCATAGGTGTTGCGCTCTATAGTGATCCTGACCAGAAAAGCCTTGTGCACTGAGGAGTCAGTGATCCACCTAACAGTTAACCTGAATATGCCCAGGCCTGTGCTGTGCAGTGCTGCACTGTGCTGTATGGACAACTTGGTTTTCAGGCTGTGCTGTGCTGCACAGTTTCCTCGGTTGCGGGACAAACTCAGCCGACTCATTGTAACGGAGTAGCCTGCAGGTGGTTCCCACTTGATACTGGTGATTACACCTCCTGCATGGCCTTGCCTGTATCCAAAAGTGTGGGAAAAAGTTCTCATGTGAGCATCCTTTCTCTCTTTGACAGTACAAATGATGAATAGAGTTGTTTCCTTGTGAGAAAACCCTATAATAGCTAGAATGACCCAAATAGGTTAACCTCTTCTACGGATGGGGTCTGCAGAATGTGCTGTGCTTAGGTTGGAGGGACATTTGGTGCAGCACCATTCAGGGTTCCCACCCTAGGATAAGAGATTATCATCTATGCTATTTTCTCTTTCTTTATAGTGTTAGCTCTAATAAATAGCACTCTAAATGATGGGTAGTTGCCTTTCCTATTGGGATCATCATGGACCAGCACCTCCTGGTGCAAAACACATGCCTGGACTGAAAGGAGGAGAAAAGTATTACTGCTATAATTAAATAACACAAGCTGAACATTTCTTTGCTACTTTTTTTTTTTTTTTTTCTACTTTCTTTGCCACCCTATGCATATATCTGCAGGGAGGATGGTAAGGAGAAAGGGAAATTTAACCATTCTTGTTGGCCTAGTGTAGATATGATTTCCATTCCCAGTGAAGCACAGCAGCTGCTCTGCAATAGGAACAATTTGCTACCAGGGCAGCAGCAGGGGATAACAAACAAATGATAGTAATAGCAGTGAGGTCTCCTCCCAGGTTGGTAGAAGAGATGAGAAGAAGACATAACCCTTTCTGTTTGGGGCAGTTCATTCAGGCAGCTTTTTCTGCGTGCAGGCATTTTGCAAGCAGGAGACATCCATCTTCAAAGCATGAAGTAATTGTTTATTGGCTGATATACCCTACAGATGTTAAGGAAGAATGAGCTACTAGGCTAAACACTAACATGGCTCCCTAAACCCATTTTAGCATGCAAAGCATGTTTGCTCTCAAGGCAGTTGTCACTCAGGTAGGGATGTGTCAGCGTCAACGCATCCTCAGTGTTGCTGAGTTGCAGTCTTCCAGATCCCTGTTTTATTTCTTTAATGCTACAACTTTTTTTCTGTTAGTATTTTTCCTTTTGAATCCTTGGCCTGATAATTGCCCCTTTTTCAATAGTCTGACCTCTGTCTGCCACTCTCACTGTCTTTTCTTGACCTTTTCTTGCTCCACTCTGCAGAATTTCTTGCAGCTCTTTTTCAAAACTTACCAGCTTTCTCAGAAGTTTAAGTTCTGGCTGCACAGACTTGCTGCATGGAAACCAGGCCTTGGGCTCAGAGGGCCAGACCCCTGGGATGAGGGGAACAGAGAAAGGGATGTGGCAGGTTGTGGCCAGGGAGCATCTCTATAGTCAGAACAGTGCCATGTCCCTGGGGAACACCTTGCAGCCTGAAGAAGCCCTTCCCCTCCTCCTTTCCTCCCACCAGTCATCAAGATTGTAAACCAGCACATTGTCAGCCAGACTGGATAATAAAAAGTGACAGAAAGTTGTCTTGGATAAAGAAAGTGACAGAATTAATCACAGATACATTATGGGACTGCAGAACTTTGGGCCTTTTTCAAAATGAAACCAGGAACTACTAATTGTTGGTTTGTTTTTTTGGGTTTGGTGTTTTTTTTTTTTTTCTTCCTTTTCCAAGAGGAACATTATAAAATGTGCAAGTGCAACAAGTTACATTTTTCTCAAGTTTTTCTTAAGCAGTGCTCTCCACACATTGAGTGGAGACAGGCAGGAGCATTGGCAGCAGCTAGTCCCCAGCGCTAGAGAAAAAGGACACTGTTCTTTTAACTTCTCCTTTTAGGCTGAAGATTTTCCTCTTCCTCTGTTTGTTCTGCCAAACCCTGTAGTCTTTTATCTGAATTTTCAAAAAATATGCATACAGCAAAGCTTTTATCAAAAAATCAAAAATACTAATTTTAAAACCGCACATTGTGGCAACCAGATTTGCAACTAGGAAGAAGTTAGCTGCTTCATCAGATCTTATATAAGTGAAGAGACATTAGTTCTAATCAAATGCTCGGAGAGCTTAGACGTTATTCAGTAAAATCAAAATAACATAAACACAGAACTGAAGTTGCTGGTGCTCCTGTTGTGATGTCTGATTTATTTCAGCTCTCAATAATGCAAGTTCCTGAATAATAACGTTGTGAGTTTATTGCTGTTTTCTGCTTGTTTCTGAATAGGTTGATCTTCAAGCTTAACTGCTAAGAAATTTCTATGTTAGTCAAATTGTTCCTGAAAACAACTTTTCAGGAATTATGTTTGACCACGGCATCAAAAAATTATGTTTGACCAGTATCAAAAAAACCCTCAACAACATTGTTTAGAATGAAATGTCAAAATGTCCCATTTTTCTAATGAGAAAGTCTCTGGGTGCTTAGCACTTTGCTTTGTGCTCCTGAAACCAGGAAGATATTTGCCATTGTGAGAGCAGGACCAGGGTTTAAATGAGTACCAATCCCTGTTAATTACAGTTCAAAAGCAAAAGTGCAATATAAAGAAGGAAAATGTTACCTTAACTTTGCTTTTTTTATATGCATATTTTCCTGTGACCTGTTTCTTCTTTTTTCATTTATATGTTAACTAGGCTTACACCTGTGAAGTTTATTGTTTTGTATTTAAAGGGAAACAAATCTATACAGGTTGAAAAATCAAATCTTTTACTGCAAGAAACTTGTTCATAAAGAAAACTGTGCTATGGTATGTCAAGGGATGAATATTGCGGGTTTTTTTTGCCAAATTCTCTGATTCACTGTAAAATAAAATTTTCTATTTCTTTTCTCCTTAGGTTAAAAATTTTCCCTCCTCTCCCTACCTCATCTTTTGATTGTTGTGTTTGAACAATCTAAGTCTGCTGGGAGAGTATTCTACATCAGCATTTTGAAACTTTCCTGTAGGATTAATAGAGCTCCAGTATTTTGATGTTTCACACTGAATTTATGTCTTTAAAGAAAGGCGAGCTGGTATAGGTTTGTAAAAGTCTGCTCCTTTTGTCTTATTTATTTCTTTACCTCTGAAGACTTTAACCCTCTGCTAAAGCTTCAAAAATTTCTCTTTAAGCAGGGAGCTAGTAGTTACTGCAACGTGTTTCATATGATCGAAAATAAGTTGAAGGAGGCTTTAAGGGTGTCTAGCAACATTGGCCAATTGACAGCTGGCAAACTACCTTGGAGTCCTCTGTGCCAGGCTGTATTTTTTTACACTTACTAGTAAATTTCAAGTTTTAGCATCCAATGAGAACAAAACACTTTTTAAGCAGATCCACTATCAATTATTTCTTTATGCAAAGAAGTCAAAGGGTTTTTTTTTTTTGCTTTTCAGTACACAGGTCAGCTATTAGTTTTTAAAAACTATTGCTGTTATCAGGACCATTGTTCAAGTTATTTAATTTTCAGTATGCATGTAAAATTAAGTACCTGTGTATTTGCAAAGTAAGGTCATAAGTCAAGGAACTAAGCCCCTAGGAGTGTTCAAAGTAATGCTGTTTCAAAATCCTGATTAACTAAGGAGACAGCATTGCATTTCTTTTCACAGGTCCATTGGGATAGTGATGGCTTTTGTTTGCTCTAATAACTCATGGGGCAATTTCTAATCAGACTCCTGTGGTGTCTTTATCCAGTGCAAGGTAACCTAGTAACACAGGATGTTGAACTGGAGTATACAATACAAATCATTCCTGGTAAAGAATTATGTGGAGGAATACAACACCTCTAAGATTTTAAATAATTATCAGAATTCCTCCAATGGTGATCTCTCATATACAAAAACCACAGTCATTTATGGTTGGTTACCCAATAGAACAGAGATTAAAATTAAAATAGATTTCAAAATGGGAATACAGGACATCACCAGTATAAATTTCTTATTTTCTCTTTCTTTTTCTGTTATCTTTACTTGTGAGTCAACAGATGTGTGTCTGAAGGGAAATAAGAGTATGACTACTTAATAACTGTTCTGAAACACAGATGGGACCTGAAGGTTTTTATTTTTACCAAGCCAAAGAAAGAAAATTTATCAGGTATACTGCATGTGCATGTGCAATCTCCACTGAAATGAACCCATAATGGATCCTAGCTATAAATTCTGAATATGCCTAATGAAAGCAATAGTTTGAATCTTAAATAATAAAACAGGAGTTCTTCACTTCTCTTTAATCCCCTCTGGGAAGACCAGTTAATTAAAGATGTTTATTACAACTTGATCAAAAAGTCTAGATTCTGTGTGTCCTACATCTAGCTATTACAATATTCTCTGTCATTGAACCCTCACAAGGCCCTGAAGACTTTGACTTGGTAATGCAGCCATCAAAGAGATATAGACTAACTCACTCTTTAGTCAAAGCTGTTTGTTTCGAGGTGCAGTGCGAAATATGCTCTAGGCTTTCCAGGGCTGCAGTCTATTTCCTCCTTAACTTTAATCCAAAAACCTCCTTGCCATACTTAATTTAGCATTTGGATCAAATTAATTATTTTGTAACAAGACTGGTGTGGAGGATGTAAATTTCTTATTTAGCATGGAACATTAATTGATGCAGTGGAATTGTCTCTTTGAGCAGCTGCTGTTGTTTATATGTCCCAAATAGGTAAATAAATGTAGTTCACACATGCACACACACACGCTCATGAAACATCAAGATGAAGCAGAGAACTGAGGAGGAGAATTCACAAGTCAAATAGAAAAGGAAAAATGAATATTTACAGCTGCATTTCTGTCTTTATTATGATGAGAAAAAAATTGCACTGACAGCTTTATTATCTCTACCTTATTCAAAGAGAAGTGTGATTGCTGATGAATATTTTGTCACCTGTACTTGTTAAGTATTATGCAAAAACATGATCATTATGAGCCTAAGCTTAAAAAAAAAAATCTCATTTGCCTAGATTTTATTTGGCTCAACTGCCAGCTCATACTGAAAACAGTACTGATTCAAATCTAATGATATAAAAGATAATAAAATTATTAATCTGTGAGCAATTTAGAAACTTTTTGCTACAAGCTCTCTACACTGTAAGAAAATTCTGTATTGAATAATAAATCAGAAATGATGATCTAGAGAGGGAGAATTCATCTTACCCTGTGTTCAAGTCACTTTTATCTCACAAAACACAATCAAAAAATATAAAATACCTAACCCCTGAGCAACTTCTCTCTTGAAATTCAAGCCAAGAGAATGCGTGCATTTCTTATACCAGACTTTTTTTTTTGTTTTGGACAGCTGAAAGAAATAAGCTTTCATTCAATGTAAGATTCTTGTGGCTTCTGCCTGTATCATACAAGGTATTATACCAGACAGTTTTAAATATCAATTGCTGCCATTTTACATTAAAGATAAAGCTTGCAAATGAAGCCTTAATGCCTTTGTTGTTGACAGCAACTGAAAATGCCAGATGATTTAAGCCATCTTAAATATCTTCCATAGTAGCTTCCCTTTGCGAAAGGTAAGTGGATTTAATTTCCCCATTTTCACAAAAGCCTAAACCGCCCTTGTGACACAGCAAGTCCTGTACACATCTTGAAAGCTCTGTTATTTTTTTTAAAAAACTGAAATTCCTCCAAAATACAAACAAATAAATGCTCCTGGAAATACAGTATAACTTCATGGAAGCACATGTAAATATCCCGACTTTAAAAATAAAATAGCCCCTGAGTTCAAGAAGGACAGACACTGGAATAGTAGTTTCATGCTTTTATGTAAGAGGTCTGCTTTGTCCCTAACAGCATGACCCGATACCTCTACAAAAAAACTTAACGTACTGTAGGTGTACAGTAAAAGCCATCAGCCCTGATTCACACCTTACTCTAAGCTTTCTGCCACCTGTCCAGAATTGTGTCAACACCAGGGATAAAGTCCTTCTTGTCCTCATTCTCTCACTGCACTGTTTTGAAACTTCTACGGTACAATCAGACAAGCAATGCGTATCCATCTGCATTTGTCACTCAGAGAGCCCTATGCAAAGGGCTCAGTAATACACCAGGACTTCCCAAGAGAATCCCCTACACTTCTGCTTCTCTGGAATTAATGCTATGCCTCTGAGGTTTTCTATGTAATCCTGGCCATGTCCTCGCTTTGCCCACTTCACCTGAGAACACCTGAGGCTCTCTCTGTGCAGCTGTTGTGCCTCCTTCCAAATAAGGTAGCATTCAATTTTCTCCACGGCTTGACATTATCACTCTGTAACTGCTACTGGCAGTCTGAGGAGAAGTCATTCACTTCCTCACTGGAGCTTAGCCTCATTTCAACAGACAGGGAAACTGGTGTTTGTGGACCAAACCCAACAGATCATCATCTCAGGTCGAGCAGATAGAAAGGGTGGGTTTATATTCTCTTTTTCTTTAATCTCACTTTCAAGTGCGTTTTTCACATTAGCGACAGATGTTTCTTGGCATATATTTGTAATATGACCTGTTAAGGCAAATCTCATAACATTGCTATTGTTGCAGTGAGTTTTTCTGTGTTTAAACTTATTTTTTGTCCCCTCATTTTAGCCATATTTAAATACATAGCAGTAGACTATATTTAGTGAATTCATATAATTCCTAGGAGAGCATAAGTGTCTTGTTCTGTCCCTGAAGGATATCCAGTAGATATACTGATTTACTCATATGTCACCTGACAAAAAGGCATTTTAGTTTCACAGCTGTCTTTGTGACTGAATACTTCTTTTTCAGTTTCATTCCCTTGACATTGCTTACATGCCACAGTTAACCAACAAAGCTTTAATCTATATCAAAATACTTCACCACAGGAAAAAAAGCATGAACATCAGAGAATCTACACATTAAATTACAGTGAACACAATGAAGAATGTTACAATGCATGATGCTACCTTTATTAAAATACACTTTGGGCTAAGTCAATCAGCAAATATTTTCAGAATTGCCATCCTGACATATGCCATTCATGCTGGAATGATGGAAGATGGATAAGAAAGTGAGGATTATCCCCAAAGCCATAAAAGAAAGAAACACTTTTTAGTAGTTATCATTGGAAAGCCTGCTGTGGATGATCTATGAATCCATATTCTGACTGATCTAGAAAAAAGTGTCGTAATTTGTGCTGCATTCAGAGGGTAGAAACTTGTCGTTTTAATTCGGGATAATGAGTTAGTCATTCTCAATGAAGATTGTTACTTTGTTTTTGTTAAGAGTTAGAGAAGCAGAACATAAATTGAAAAAAATTTGATGTCTGCTAGAATAAAACTGAACTTCTAGGAAAAAATGCTCAGGATGGCACTTCTTTTTTTCTACTGTTGAGTCCAAATATGCCTTCACAGAATTAATAATGTAATCAAAGGTAAGGGATCCAATGCCATCTGCAGTTGTCAATGACTGGAACACTTCAGAAAAACTTGCCAAACTAGAGTATCTCTAATCCTCTCTCTCCTTTTCTCTCCCCACTCTTCCCCATCTACATTTTTATTTTATTTTTTTCCACCTTCTGTTGTTTGTAGATAGGAGCTTATGATAAATGTAGCTAATTCTTTTCTGCTCTATGACAGACTAAGAAAAGAACACACTAATCTCTTCCAAAACAAAGCCACGATGTAGTAATTTGTTCTGAAAATTATTTGTCTTCAGTTCTGTAAAGCTTTACCATAGACACTAATAGTGTCATTAATAGTAATAGGATTGTTACTTATTTGTCCTACAAAAATATTGACTGTATTAGTCATAGTGCAGATATTTGCCAAAACCTCAGGAGTGGAAGTGATGACTTACAATTCCAGTATGAAGCGAAAGGCAACAATTGGCTGTAGCAAACAAATAAAATGATGTAAGGTACAGTAAATGAAGTTGTCACAGAAGAGTCTTATCATATATTCTGTCCATGGTTCTAAGCATTGAACAGTCTATGTAGATACCATAGCAAGAGAGAGAATTGAGAGACAATATAAAGGAAGTCAGTGAAGTGGTTCTCTGAGTATTTAAAAGGAAAATCTCACTTGTAGGGAGACACAGAGAAGACACTAATATACTTGTTTGAACATCTGAAAAGCAAGAAACAAAGGCTGGGCATTGACTGATTGGCTGGTAATTGGTCTATTGCTCTAGATACAATTAATTTTTTTCAGGCCAGAGCAGAGAGAGTAGAAATTTAAATGTGAGATAATAAAGGTCTGAAAAGGCAAGAGAGATGGCAATGAAAAGACACATTTTATTAATGGTGTGCAGAAAAATAGCAGTCTCTAAAGATTTAAGAAATCATGAGTAACATCTAAGCAGTAAGCTTGGATAGACAAGATGGTGGTGGTGTTCACAGTATCTGTGAAATGAGGGAGAAGAGGCATCTTAGGATGAAGTTTAAGGGTTTTGACTTGACTCTGTATAGAAATTTTAGCTCAGACAGAGGGAGTCAGACCCAGAGAAGAACAGGAATTGGATGAATTTGTGCAAATGAAAATGAAGATGGAAAGGAATCTAGGATTTCAGAAAGGAATTTTGGTCATCTACTGCAGAATTTTTTGGGGTACCTTGAGTAAAATTTGAAGAGGCACTTGAAACGGTAGCAGAATTAGGATAGCACAGAAACATGGAAGCTAAGAGAAAGTCAAAATTAACAATAAAATGTTAGCTTGTGGGCTCAAGGTCATCTAATAGACTAAGAAAAGCAAGGGTAGAATATTGATTCTGAACTTTGTCCAAGAGAAAGTTATGAAAGACATTGAAGACAGACAAAGGTTTTGTAATAGGATAGGTTAGTCTATGAGATTTTTTTTCCCTGACATGAGAGAAAAAAAATCAGAGCTTGAGTTTTCAAATTTACCCACAGGCAGCCAGAAAGTATGATTTAAGTCAAAGAAAGAAGGAAACATTATGAGAAAAAAAATAATACCATTATATATAATTTAATTCCACTGGAATAAAATTTCTACCCATTGTCCCTCCTGTTCCTAATGTTATCTTGCTATAAATGCCATTCCACAGACACACTCTATGCTCTATCATTTGCTGAAAATTTTCATGTCTTCTGCAGGAGATTCTTGTTGTAAAGTGACTAGACGAGTTTATAAATTCTGAATCTCCAAAATGTTATATTTTGGAGTAAAAGACTTCTTATTTCGTTCAGTCTGAAGTCTAACACTAAGATTTTGTGTTCAAAAATGCTCTTGAAAGCTGAACCTTTACTCAACTTCAAAAAGGAAGCTGTGAGCTTTTGTTTGTAAAACAGGGTGGTATATATGGATGGCTTAATCATCCAGGTTTTTCATTATCTTAAAATCTGGGTGGCAGGAAAGAGCTTTACTGGTGCTTCTGAACGACTTGCTTGCCAAGCTTCTACCATGACTATGACTGCTGGTCATGTATTATTTCTGTTCTTGAACAAAATGCCTCTATTCCCTGAGTAGTTTTGTTTACTTATCAAGGTGTAAATGACCTGCAAGTGTTCCAGCCCTGTTAACCTTTGTGGTCTCCACAGAACTCACTCTGGTTTATCAATGTCTTATACTGGGGGACCTAAAACCAGGTGCACTACCCAGATGTAGTCTCAGGAGTGCCGAGTAGTGGGGTACAATCGCTTCATTTGATCTGTTGGCTGCACTGCTGTTATTGCTGTTGGTCATCTTAGCTTCCAGGGCCCTGCTGGTCCAGGGCCTTTTCTGCAGAGCAGCTTCCCAGCCCATCAGTGTCCAACCTGCAGCACTGTCAGGCAGTCTCTGCATTTATCCTTGTTGAATTGTATAAGATTCCTTTGGCCCATTCCCATGGCCTGTCTAGGTCTCCCTTAATGGCAGCCCTACCGTCCAATTATGTCAATTGGTCCTTCCAATTTGGTGCTGTCTGCAAAACTGATAAACAAGGGCTCATTGCCTCCAAGTCCTTGTTAAAAATGTTTGAAACAGGACAGGCCCCAGGATAGAGCATGGTGATACTCCCCTTGATGCTCACCTCCAGACAGAGTACGGTCCATTAATTTCTACCCTCTAAGCCTGATCATTCAAGCAATTTCCTCCATTGAGGAGGATTTATGCCTTTTTTTCTGATTTAAATACAGTGGTTCAAGAACATTTGTGTCATCTGCGTTACACCTGTTGGCACTTCTTTTGTCCTCACCTGTGTTTTGTTCCAGTTCCCTTTCCTTAGAGGTGCACCAATGAAACTAATTTCTTTTCTTTGCAATCTTTTGTCTTCCCTTCTATTTCCATAGCATGTCTTTTTCAGTCTTGGAAGACTACATGTTTCTGTCCCTTGAACAACTTCCCTAATATGTAGTACCAGCAATGAGCTTTCAAGTATCTGTGGCTGAAAAAAATAACTTGGTCATATACAAGCAAGACTACCTCACTCTTTCCCTACTCTTGAACTATATTTGATGCAAAGCCTTTTCTGTTTCAGCTCCAGCCAAACTCTATGAATATCTTTAAGCTTGTAGAAGTTCCCAGAAAATATTTATTCAACAAGGAGAATTCACAGTGATGTGAAAGTAACTCTCTACACAGTTTCCACACCTACTACAAAATGGCCTTAAGTGATGCTTGAACACTGTGCCCCTGTCTGCTCTGCTCCAGCACAGTCCTAACAGTGTTGACATTTGACTCTTGTCTGGCTGCAGCTCCCAGCTTGAGTGACACCTTCCAGCCATCTACCAGGCCTGCTGTGACCAGTCTGGTCTGGATTCCAGACGAGACCTTAGACACGGGTCTGGTACCCGATCGTCTTTTAAGTACATCACTGACACACTGACATTTCTCTAAAGCTATCAGCCTTCCCTCTTTGATGTCCAGATTCAGGATTTCCTTACACAGCAATTCTAATTCTGTATTTTAAGCAGGGAGTATTAAAAATGCTCTCCTGCTCCATGCCATTGAGTTAAAAAGGTAGTCCTTTATCAGCTTGATTATTATCTGTTTTCCTGTACCCTGAAGTATAATACAAACAACAAAAACTAGGGAGAAGGAGAAATAGAAAGAGAGAGAAGGGGGGGAGGGGGGGAGAGGGAGGGAAGGAGAGAAATAATTTTATATTTTTACAGCGTGCTATGAAAATACACCCTGGCAATTTTAACAGAATGAAAATCAGAAACACCAAGCCCCACTTTGGTTGAGGGTTGCATCTTCACAGTGCCATAAATTGAGTCTTTTCCAGCTAAAAAATTGTTCTCTTGTAAATCCCACTACCTGCAAAATTTTAAACATTTCATATTCAGAGACACATTTTCTGTAAAGGGAAACCAATGTATTTTTAAGGAACTGTGCTTTGAAGACTGAGAGCATTTTACAGGGCATTTGAGGAAAAGAAATTGCAGCACTAGCAGCAGCTCATGAGAATCACAACAGGCAGTAATGCTAGGATGGTTAGAGCTCTGTTTTGTTGCTAGGTAAAGACTGTCCATTTTTGTAAAATTATAAGGAACACTACTTTTAGTTTATATTATTCTGGACTGCATTTTCCTTCAGGCAATTATATTTTAAAAGAAGAAAATGTCTTAAAAGTAGTCAGCTACAAAATTGCTATAGTAAATCATTTACATAACATTCAATGTTATATCCAACAGGGAAAGGATGGTAAACAAAAACCACTGATATATCAACTACTCCAAATGTTTAGTTAGACATCATAGTTTCATTTAAAGTGTGCATGGCACACAGGATATACATGTCTGTAGTTTTAAAAATATAATTTCTGTCAATCTTATATGCAGGGTAAATGAGGACTGGAAAGCTAACCAATTTTAAGACAGCAACATGAAAGTCTTAAAACATTATTCATTGCATATGAACAATGTACAATCAGTCTCTAGTATATTTAGCTTTTTTTTTTCTTTCAGGTCTTTGTAATTGAAAAGCTAATCAAACCAATCAATACATTTTCCTTTATAAACGATTGAGAGCTCTGTATGATTTCATAGAATCATAGAATCATAGAATACCAGGTTAGAAGGGACCTCGAGGATCATCTGGTCCAACCTTTCTAGAACAAACTAGATGAGATGGCCCAGCACCATGTCCAGCTGAGTCTTAAACGTGTTCAGCGTAGCAGAGTCAACCACTTCCCTGGGGAGATTATTCCAACGATTGACTGTTCGTTCTCATTGTGAAAAATTTACCTCTCATGTCCAATTGGAATCTCCCTGGGAGTAACTTGTACCCATTACCCCTTGTCCTCACCATGTGACTCCTTGTAAAAAGGGAGTCTCCGTCTTCTTTGTAGCTCCCCTTTAAGTACTGGTACATGGTGATGAGATCACCTCTAAGCCTCCTTTTCTCAAGGCTGAACAAACCCAGCTCTCTCAGCCTATCCTCATACGGCAGGCTTCCCAGAACCTTGATCATCTTGGTGGCCCTTCTCTGGACCCCCTCCGGCCTGTCCATATCTTTTTTGTATAACAGGGACCAGAACTGTACACAGTATTCCAGGTGTGGCCTGACAAGCACTGAGTAGAGAGGGATAATGACTTCTTTATCTCTGCTGGTGATGCCCTTTTTGATGCAACCCAGCATCCTATTGGCCGCCTTGGCCGCAGCAGCACACTGTTCACTCATGTTGAGCTGCCTGTCCACCAGGACCCCCAGGTCCCTCTCCACGGAGCTGCTCTCTAGCCAGGTGGATCTCAGTCTGAGCTGCACTCCTGGATTATGTTTTCCCAGGTGCAAGACCTTACACTTGTCTTTGTTAAACTTCATAAGGTTCTTGTTAGCCCGCTCTTCCAGCCTATCCAGATCTTCCTGCAGGGTGGCTCTCCCTTCCAGAGTGTCTACTTCCCCACTCAATTTGGTGTCATCAGCAAACTTCATCAGTGTACACTTGATCCCATTATCCAGATCACTTAGGAAGATATCGAATAACGTTGGGCCCAGTATCGGTCCCTCGCGGACCCCACTTGTGACGGGTTGCCAGTTTGAAAAAGAGCCATTTACCACCACCCTTTGGGTGCTATGTTTGCATGGAAAAGAGGGGACACGCATAGGAGAAGACACTGCATGTTTAGATTAGAATGGGTTCTGTGTAATTATTTTTACTGAAGAAAATAACTTTTCTGACAGAAATGCATACACGCGGCTGTAGGTGGCATAGCAGTATAATTTACTGCATTATCACGTTACATACTTTGACATACATTGTCTTTTATTTAGAGACAATGGGTGCAACATTTAAAAATGCAAGAGAAATAGGTTTTCTGAGTTACTTACTTATAAGATGTGTCAGAGCTAGCAGAGAACTGGGGTTTTTATATCTAACTAGGGCAGCAGAGGCAGCACATTATATAGCGTGATCATTCCTTCATTACATATGGTCAATTTCTACATATTTACTTGCAAAAACTAAGCTCAATGAAAGGGGTAACAATTTAATAAGCTGCCTGGAAGGAACAATTTATATAGATACAATTTAGATATATAGATATCTACATATAAAGCAATATCTTATATATATAAATACCTAATATTTCCATGAAATGTTAAAATTATTATAGAAAGTAATAATACTAATGAATTCTATATTATTAAAAATAAATCTAATTCATCTAGAACTTTTACTAATTAGCTAAACAAAGGCAGAACTAATATGATGAGGTATTTATCCAAGAGGGTGTTCACAAATATTTCTATAGTCACACAATTACATTTGAGACATACTGTTTGGCTATTGTCTTTAATACTACCAGATTCCCAAGATTTTCAAAAGTTGGTTATGAATAGTTGATTTTAAAAGTTGGATGGAGATCTATTTTTCAAAGCTGTATGTATATTCTACCATTTCAGCTAGAACTGAACGTTCAATATCACCAACCATGCTATGTCTTGTGAGGGCACTTGAACTTAAAAAATTGGATTCTCCATTCAGAGAGGAAAAAAGATACAAAATCATTTCCATTGAAGAATAAACAGAATAATTCTAAAAATGATATTGATATGGAGATAAAAGTCAATTATAGGATCACTGTGCCTGTCCTCTTCTTCATGGTGTGAGCACAGGGGAAAAAAAGGGGGCTGGAGGGTGTATGGGGTGGAGGTGTCAAAGTGTTGGTAACAGGGGGCTGAAGGGGTGGCCTCTGTGAGAAGAGGCCATGGGCTGCCCTTCACTGGACACAGATGGTTCCAGCTGGCTTCAAAATGGACCCACCACAGGACGCAGCTGAGTCCATCAGCCAAGCCTGTACGACCTCTGTGAGAACACGTTTAAAGGCAAAAAGTACCACAGGGAGAGAAGGGAACAAAAAGGAGTGAAAAACAGCAGAGGGAATGCAAGGGTCACAGTAGGAGGAAATGCTCCATGGTGGAGCAGGTATTCCTTGCAGCCTGTGGAGGACTTGTGCCAGAGCAGATGGATATTCCTGAAGGAACTGCCACCCAAGGAAAGCCCTTGCCGGAGCAGAGGAAAAGTGTGAGGAGTGGAAGAGGGAAACTGCTATGTACTGACCATAACACACTCCTGTCCTGCACTGTTCACTGCCTTGCTGAAGGGACTGAGCATAACCTGCCATGATAACAAGAGGGAAAGAGAAGAGTCTGGAGTGAAGGAGTGAAGCTGAGTCTGGGAAAGGGAGAGGAAAGGTTTTTTCCCTGTGTTTTAATGTTTGTAGCTTTTTTTTTCATACTCAAGTAATTAAATATATATATTAATTATCAATAAATTCAATTAATTTCCAAAAATCAGGTAATTGATTGCGTATTTTTTATCTTGATCCCTGAGCTTTTGTGCTCCTATTCTTTCTATTTTCTCCCCCAAACCTTCTGACGGCAGCCAGTGAGCGAGTGCCTGGGTGGGAGTTTGGCTGCCAGTTGGGTCCAACCCACCACAGAGGAGAAGGCAGGCTGGTGCAAAGCCTGAACTATGGTAATTCAAGAGACATCCACAAGTGCATGGGAAAATGACAGCTTCCTGCAGTTCTTGATAAGGCATTTCATAGCTGTCATAATTTTTGGCACACTGCACTGTGTCATTGATGGTAAGCTTTCATTATAGACATCATTTTTCCTTGAAAAGGATATAACCCTTAGCACTTAGGTCTCTTCTGTAATTAACCATTGATGATCTAGCAGCCCATTTTGGCTTAAATAACTTTGGTTCCAGTTATCAGTTTTAACTCAGCCTTTTAGGTACACTTTGGACTCCCAAACAGTGATTTTCAGCCCCTGGACAGAGGTATATCAAAAATCACACTTTGGAAGTATAAATTTAGCAGTAAGTAGCAGTAACTATGAAACTGAATACAATACATACAGAGGCTTTGCCAATGGTCATTAGTTGTATCAGATGGCCCTGATCTTCTGCATGCGTGCACTACTAATAGGATCTGACTAACACTACTAGTAGTGGGAACTTACTAACAACTGTGTCAGGTACATGGAGGGAAAGCACATCCTTTATGTATTAGTGGAATTCATTATCAGTTGTCTGTCAAAATTATTTTGATCCAGTAGAAGAAAGACATACACATTTTAAGAAGAACATTTTAAACTAGAATTTTCATTTATATTTATTTTCAAATAATTGTCTAAGCTATGTTTATACACACACAGGAAAAATAAATCCAAACCAAAATATAAAACAAAAAAAAAAACCACCTGCAAGTAAATACAAGACAAATTATATTAGTGACTAGACTTGTTAATTCAAGAAGAAATTTAGAGGAAATGAAAAATGTTACTAGAAAAACAACTGAGAGCAACCACTATGAACACTCTTGCAGAAAACAGTAATATAGTCCTAGGTAAGGGAGGGAATGGAAACCAGCTGTCCGATGTGGTTATTCTAGAACATCTACATAAAACCCCTTATTTGAACATGTTATAGCAAAATATCTAGAGCAAGATCTGAAAACATGTTCTTCAGATAATATAGACTCTCAGCAACCATTTGTATCTGTCATAACAGCTGAAAGCAGAATCAGCCAGAAAGGCAACACAAGACTGAGGTGCCACTACTAGAAAAAAATTCAAAGCTTATCATCTGTGTCTTGTGCCTGCCAAGCTCATCTCTTTAGTGGTGACCAGCTCGGACTTGGAATAGAAAGAGGACTATAGAGATTAGTGAGCCTTATAATGTTCTTTCTTATAGGTAGCTACATAAAGAGATGGCCCAAAGCATTTAATACTGTTCGCTGGTATTGAAAAGGGACAATGTGTCTAGAAAATTCCTTCTTTTTTTACTTTTACACACACTGTGCATGTGAATGCCAGGTAAGATTCAGGTACAGATTTAGAATGTCACTTTACATATGATCATGCTCACTGAAGAATGTTGAGTGCTGTTACTTTCTCTACTACAAGAACTTCTCTACTGCAAAATATGAACAAAACTAAAGAGAAATGCAGTTGCATATTTTGCAATCTGTTTTCATTGATAAGGACCAAGTTAATTTTTTTCCTTGACTTATCAATTCCATGTGATTTCCTATGCAGGATCAAGAGCAACATCTGTAGTTATGGTTGCATACATGTTCTCATTCCAATAATCACTTTTCAGTGGCTTCTAATCTTATGCAACTTTTACCTTTTCTTTTAAAATAGACCAAGCTTCTGCTCCATTTGAAAGGAAATTGCCTCATAGGTTTTGGAGAAGAAGTAGTTCAGCCATTTTTGATAATGAAGAATCATTTACTCATTTGTTAAAATACAGGGTTTTTAAAAAAATTTCAGCAGATATTTGAGTTTTGAAAAAAATCTTACATTTAATAATATACCTCCATAAGGTTGCATTATGTTGAAGAATGCAGTGGAAAAAAATGAATATTAACTGACTGAAATTTTATGAGACTATGAAAATAACATTTGATTGCTGAAAAATGAATTGTAATAAACAACGTTCATAATTTCTGTTATTGTGTCTATCTCAGCTGCATTGTGGAAAATATACTGAAGATATTAATGGGTGGAGGCAAAAGTCATATTTTTAAACCTGTACATTTTTCAGCTTTGAGTAAATTCGTCAGGCTCTCAAAAGATGATGTAATTTACTCATATCCCACTCCAGCTAGCATCCATATGAGTGATTCTGCAGCTAGGAAGACATAAATAGTATTGTTTAGTTTCTGTAAGAGATACCCACACTCACTAAAAGATCTAGGCTGAGAAGACAGTAATAGCTGTCATGCAAAAAAAAACAACCAACCAACCAACCAACCAAACCACAAAAAACCCACCGAACCCAAAGCAGTACACTGTAATTGTCTCACAAATTACATGTAAACACAAGATTATCAGAATATTACTCTGCCATGCAATTTAATTTAAGATTATATGCAAAATTTCTTGCAATATTACTTTAACTGTGATATTTTATGAATCCTGAATAATCAGGACAGTCTTTTGATCCATTTCTTTAAAAGATTTTTCTAGTTTTTCAAAATCTCCAAAACTTTCAAAGGGACTTAGAAATGTTATTTAAGTGTGATACTACCTTTTCTAGAAAGATTCATTTGATAACGACAGTAGTCTTTGCCATTTGGCCAGTATGAGAAACCAGACAGTATTCAGAAGACCACTTAAGAAGATAAATGCCACTTATAGACAACTTTGCTCTTTAATTACAATTTTTATCCACACATGGTGCAGGACCTGTCTGCTTCGTATAAAAATACACATTTAGAGATTTCAGTTCAGCAAAGTCAACTGCAGTAAATCAAAGTACAGGAATGTATTTGTCCAAGCCAAAGTCAACTAAAAACACTTGTGCAGAAAAAGGAAGGGTGGAGACCCTGATGATGAGGCTCACCTGCTCTGAGGTGGAGGAATGGTCCCAGGTATGAAGGGAATGTGCCTGCCAGATCATAGGGACCCTTTGTGCCTGGCAGATAAGCAGTTACTCTTCCACTGGCTACTAAAACCAGACAACATTTTTTCTTGTCAGTTCAAGAATTGTGGTCAAATGCTTCTGTTAGAAAAAATACACTCACTGCCCCTCTCCCCTCCCCCCCCCCCCCCAAACTGAACAACCTCTCTTGGCTTTTTTGGGAGTTACTTTTTCTAGATTTTGGGCAGCATACCAATCAAAAAGTGTAAATATGAAGAAGGTTTTCATATATGTGGAACCAGAAATAGAAGAAATAGATTATTGGTAATGAAGACCATAGTATTCAGAGCATTTTGGAAACACCATTTGATTATAGTACCTTTATTTAAAATAATGTTCAGGTTCTTTAAATAAAATTTGAGTCCTTACTTGAAATATATCTGCAGCATATTCATTTCCTAAACCACTTTACTATATGCCTGTACATTGTTAAAAGAGGATTTTCTCCCAGAAATTTAATATTGAAACCAGTGTCTAGTTAATCCTGTCATATATTGCTATATATGGAATATATTTGTCAGAAGAGAAATAGAGCCAAAGTACTTCAGTAATTTGTCCAAGGTCTCAGAAAGATTCTGTGCTTGCCATGATGACTGAAACATCTTCTTTGCTTTTTATCTAGATTGTGCATAAACAAATAGTATGTGAAGAAAATAAACTCCAGGACCCACCAGTATTTTAGAAGATGCATATATATTTCTTCCAACAACTGGGGGGTTGGGATGGGGCTTTTTTTTAACTGCTCAATAGCCACAGCTCTGCTTCTTTGTTGCTATAAAATGTGTTTCATGCCATATATTCAGAACAGTACTCCACAGACACTTCAGTGACTTCTTCTCCTGGTGGTCCATTTGTCATTGGACTCCATAAGTGCAGTTTGCAGGACTCTTTAATGTCTTGAGAGATTCTCAGACTCCATGATGGTTATGTTGCATATGTTTTGCAAGAGAAACAAATCAACAGCATATATGAAATTTACTACCACTTTTCACAGTCATTTTGGACCCTAGTTCTTCACTTTGTTCTTGGATTGTCAAAAATCAAGTTCAGCATCCAAATTCTTGTGGTGGTGTCATGAAATTATTAATTTTTAAATGGTGTCTTTTAAATTATTTCAGTGGAAAATCAAGAATGCAGAAAGTGCAATAGCTCCTGTTATTTATTTAGCAATGAAGTTTAACTTCTTTTTCACTGTTCACATATTTTCAACTCTTATAGCAAAATGTTTCCACAGTGGAATTTAACCTGATTTTTTCCAGCAAATAGTATATTCGTTTAAAAAATAGTCTGATCACAAAAATGTTGTGAATTTGAAACCCTAATGTATGAAGGGCTGTGGCATTTTATTTGTAGCCTTTCTCAGTCGATGCTGCCCTGCTCTGGAGGTTGCATACAAAGTTTATGGTCTCTTTTTGCCCTAAGGGACTTGCATAAGAGCTGGTGTTATAGCACAAGAGTGTTTTTGGAGCAAAGTGTTTCCATTTGGCCTGTGCACTCCAGACCATGCAGGATGATTCAGCAGACCTTGAGGTGTTGCTTACTCATGGCTGATCTATAATCAGAAGCAATATAACCATGTCAGCTGTGCCAGACTTTTAAAAATGTTTCAGAAAATGCTATAAGTGATCATTTGATTTCCTCTCACAGAACACCTTAATAATAGTGTCCTTCTAAATTCTAATTGCAAAGTAAATATACAGCTGTCTCAAAAAGCAAATAACACAGAATAAATGCATACAGAGTAGGAATCAGAAAAAAAGTTACTAATTATTTGCAGCAAAAGTGTTGCATGCCTGCTTTGTGGAACATTCTGTATATTCACCACCTGAACATCAGGCATCTTGCAACCTGAGTCACTTGTTACTTCTAAAGGACCTAGCCTGTATTTCTGTGTTGTTACAAAGGGGGGCTACTACTAACTACTTCTGTGTTATCCGGAGAACTACAGGCCTGTCAGTCTGACCTCAGTGCCGGGGAAGGTTATGGAGCAGATCATCTTGAGTGCCATCACACGGCACGTACGGGACAACCAGGGGATGGGGCCCAGCCAGCATGGATTATGAAAGGCAGGTCCTGCTTGACTAACCTGATCTCCTTGTATGACAAGGTGACCCGCTCAGTGGATGAGGAAGAGGCTGTGGATGTTGTCTACCTGGACTTTAGTAAAGCCTTTGACACCATTTCCCACAGCATTCTCCTGGAGAAACTGGCTGCTCATGGCTTGGATAAGTGCACTCTGCGCTGGGTTAAAAACTGGCTGGATAGCTGGGCCCAAAGAGTGGTGGTGAGTGGAGTTAAATCCAGTTGGCGGCCGGTCACAAGTGGTGTTCCCCAGGGCTCAGTGTTGGGGCCAGTTCTGTTTAATATCTTTATCAACAATCTGGATGAAGGGATCGAGTGCACCCTCAGTAAGTTTGCAGATGACACCAAGTTGGGTGGAAGTGTCGATCTGCTGGAGGGTAGAAAGGCTCTACAGAGGGATTTGGACAGGCTGGATCAATGGGCTGAGGCCAATTGTATGAGATTCAACAAGGCTAAGTGCCGAGTCCTGCACTTGGGTCACAACAAGCCCAGTCAATGCTACAGGCTTGGGGAGGAGTGGCTGGAGAGCTGCCTGGCAGAAGAGGACATGGGGGTGCTGGTCGACAGCTGGCTCAATATGTGCCCAGGTGGCCAAGAAGGCCAATAGCATGCTGACTGGTGTCAGAAAAAGTGTGGCCAGCAGGACTAGGGAAGTGAGTGTGGCACTGGTGACGCCACACCTCAAATACTGTGTTCAGTTTTGGGTCCCTCACTACAAGAAGGACATTGAGGTGCTGGAGCGTGTCCAAAGAAGGGCAATGAAGCTAGTGAAGGGTCTGGAGCACAAGTCTTATGAGGAATGGCTGAGGGAACTGGGGTTGTTTAGTCTGGAGAAGAGGAGGCTGAGGGGTGACCTTATTGCTCTCTACAACTACCTGAAAGGAGGCTGTAGCAAGGTGGGTGTCAGTCTCTTCTCCGAAGCAACAAGCGATAGGATGAGAGGGAATGGCCTCCAGTTGCACAAGGGGAAGTTTAGGTTGGATATTAGGTAAAACTTCTTTACTGAAAAGGTGGATGAGGAAGAGGCTGTGGATGTTGTCTACCTGGACTTTAGTAAAGCCTTTGACACCATTTCCCACAGCATTCTCCTGGAGAAACTGGCTGCTCATGGCTTGGATAAGTGCACTCTGCGCTGGGTTAAAAACTGGCTGGATAGCTGGGCCCAAAGAGTGGTGGTGAGTGGAGTTAAATCCAGTTGGCGGCCGGTCACAAGTGGTGTTCCCCAGGGCTCAGTACTGGGGCCAGTTCTGTTTAATATCTTTATCAACAATCTGGATGAGGGGATCGAATGCACCCTCAGTAAGTTTGCAGATGACATCAAGTTGGGCAGGAGTGTTGACCTGCTGGAGGGTAGGAAGGCCCTGCAGAGGGACCTGGACAGGCTGGATCGATGGGCTGAGGCCAACTGTATGAGGCTGAACAAGGCTCGGTGTTGGGTCCTGCACTTGCGTCACAACAACCGCATGCAATGCTACAGGCTTCGAGAAGAGTGGCTGGAGAGCTGCCTGGCAGAAAAGGGCCTGGGGGTGTTAGTCGACAGCCAGCTGAATATGAGCCAGCAGTGTGCCCAGGTGGCCCAGAAGGCCAGTAGCATCCTGGTTTGTATCAGGAATAGTGTGGCCAGCAGGACCAGGGAGGTGATAGTGCCCCTGTACTTGGCACTGGTGAGGCCACACCTCAAGTACTGTGTTCAGTTTTGGGCCCCTCACTACAAGAAGGACATTGAGGTGCTGGAGCATGTCCAAAGAAGGGCAATGAGGCTGGTGAAGGGTCTAGAGCACAAGTCTTACCAGGAGCAGCTGAGGGAACTGGGGTAGTTTAGTCTGCAGAAAAGGAGGCTGAGGGGAGACCTTCTCGCTCTCTACAACTACCTGAAAGGAGGTTGTAGCGAGGTGGGAGTCAGTCTCTTCTCCCAAGTAACAAGCGATAGGACAAGAGGAAACGGCCTCAAGTTGCACCAGGGGAGGTTTAGGTTGGATATTAGGAAAAATTTCTTCACCAAAAGGGTTGTCAGGCACTGGAACAGGCTACCCAGGGAAGTGGTGGAGTCCCCATCCCTGGAGGTATTTAAAAGATGGGTAGCTGTGGTGCTTGAGGACATGGTTTAGTGGTGGACTTGGCAGTGCTAGGTTAACGGTTGGACTTGATGATCTTAAGGATCTTTTCCAACCTAAATGATTCTATGATTCTATGAAGAGATTTGGTTTTTTGTTTGTTCTGTTGTTTTGTTTTTTTTTTTTCCCAGCTGGAAATGTAGCTTTAATAATGTAAATCGTTACTGGCTGAGTACGGCTAGACTGGACTAATATCAATAAAGTCAAGAGAGGTGTAAACTTCCAGCATTCATCTTTGTGGCCTGGTAAGTTTGCAGTTTAAGAACCATGTGTTTCCTCACAAACTCAATGCATGGCTCAGTAGTACTCTAATGTTCTTCTGAAATTATGTCTGAATTCACATTAGGCCCTGCAGGAACTAAAATAAAATTAATGTAATAGTAAAAAATCCCGGAGTTCTTGATGTTTCTTTATTGATTTGTTTCTCCATTCTTCACATTTTCTGTTCCCAGTACTGATGTATCCTGACCCCATTTATTTATTAAATATGTTTTATTGTCATAACTGAAATAATATCTGCCTGAATTTACCCGTCTTTCCCTGAAGTACTGACATTCATGCTCTGCTTCACCCTATATAAGTTCCTTAAACGGGACGTAAAGATTCCATTTTAAGTATCAGTATCTATTACTATTCTGCCCTTGGCATTGTAAGTCACTAAGTCTTACTTAAGTTTTGTGAAAAATTTGATGAATTTCTGCACCCAGTGCTTCTGTGTATATAAAACCACATTGTAGGTGAATGGGCAACCTAGCTTTCACTGAATTAACCCAGTTAACATCTCGTAAACTCCTGACCAATGGAGGTCTATCCAGTGCAAGATATAAGGTGCTCAAACAGGAAAGATGGAGGGTACAATTTCACCATTAACTCTATCATGAAATTACAGGCTGAAAGGGACCCACACCTTAGAATAACAATAATTTAGTTGTTAAAATATTGTCCCGGTCACCTGGAATTAAACCCTGCTCTAAATAACATCAAAGATGTTCTCTGACTTTTCTGACTGTGGGGTTTTTGTCCTGACCAGATGTGCCCTGATCTTTTCTATTGAGCTATACAGAAAAACATCTACTTTACAAATCTGTTTGAGAATAATTATGAGACAGCTGCTAAAGTGTTGGATGAAAATTATTCACCTTATGTAAGTTTGTTGTCTGTTTTTCTTAGTTACACTCCTTCCCTGAAGTCAACTACATATCATTTAAATTAGATGAGTGAAATAAATGAACACAATGTCAAGTATTTCTGTACTAGCAGGAAATATTTATAAAGGTGAGATGTTATTATGATATGTCACCTTTCATCCTAAATACTTCACTAACCTTACATGAAAAAATCACTGAAGGGAATAAATTCTTCTCCACTTCTGCTGTGGGTAGGACATAAAATAATAAGGTTAAACTCTAGCATGGGAAATGTAGGCTTGGTATTAGAGAAAAAACATTAGAGATGTAAAGGAGTTATATGCTGGAATAGATTTCTGGGGAGGTTATGCATGTCCAACCAGCTGGCCCATGGTCCTTCATGACTACTCCAGCACATGCATGATTCATTGTTATTGATTATTTGAACTAAATTCAAAACACCTCTTAAATACCCCTTAACTATCTAGAAAAGATGTGACCCTTACTTCATCTTCAGGAAGAGTTTTTAGTGATTAATTACATGGGTCTTATTTATGTACAATTTGATCAATTTTAGAGGAGGAATTGACTAGGAGAGTACCCAGAAGGAATGGCCAGATTCTCCACCCAGGGTGATAATCACTGCATTTAAGCATACAAACTGGTCCATGAACAGCAGGAAGCTGTCTTGGGAGATTCTCTAGAACTCTTCAATATTCCCAGCTGGAGGGCTTCTTGAAACAACCAGTCAAACACTTTATTTTTTATGTGGCTTGGAGTGCAGTCAATCATCTGTTTTCTGATCTGTCTGCTATTTCAAACCAGTCCATTGTGACATCTGTGCACAGACTGATTGGGACATTCCTGGGCCACTTAGGGAATTAACAACTTGATGCACTGGGTGTGCATATAGGCACAGCCCTGATACTGAGCTACGCTACAGTTCTAACTATAGAGCAAACTTGTTTTTCATACTTAAATCTCTCTTATAACGTAAGTCCCATAGCTTTTGCTACACCAAACTTGCTGGCTTTAGAATTAGAGCAATGACTCTCTGTCAAGGAGTTGATTTAAGGAAAAAAGGCAGCCTGTTACATTCCCAAACATAATATTTCATCACTTGTCCTTCAAAACATCTCTCAGAGGCATTTGACTGTGTGTTGCTTATAAATACAATCAGCACTAGCTGTGATTTTGGTTACCTTTTAAACTGGTTACCAAAAATGTCACGGATGCTTTTTTTATATCCTTGGCAGGACTCAATGACATAATTTTTATAGTAGTTCTGTCAACAAATAGCTTCCTTTTTATCACCATGATGTGTTCTTTTGGATGTCACTTGCTGATAGTTCTGCACTCATCTGCTTGGACACTTCTGAATGGAATAATCATGTGCAACTTTTTCTCAGTAATGTGTACATCTTTGGAGATGCAGTTTATTTCCTTTCACAGTTCTTTGCTCTACCAGGGATGATAGGACCTCAAAAAGGATGCTTGTCTTTGTTTCTCTTGTTCTTGTTTTGTTCTTGTTCAGTGACATGAATGAATAATACTATGATTGCCCTAAGGGATTGACACAATATGCAGTATGCAAACTGCAGAGTAAAATCAGTTCAAGAACACCACAATTCAGTTAATAATGCTGCTGAAAGAGAGGCATGTGCTGCATCTGAAGAATTCAGTAGATAATATTTAAAAGTCTTAATCCCCTCGAATGTATATATCCATTAATGGTTTATGTAGCTGGCTTCCTTTGTAACAGTCTGAATACTGCTTCTGAATTCTTAACTGAATAACCCTCAATAAGTGAAACCTGTACTTTTCTTTTCTTACATATTGGAATGTATCATACCCACCGTTCCCCCAAAAAACCCCAAACAAAACACCTTGATTTCTGATTGGTTAACAGCTTTGTTAACGAACTTTGTTTTCACTATACCACTCTACCACTCTCTCCATAGGTTTTCTTCTTATATACAAGACAAAAATTTACCCTTCATGGCTGTTTTGATCTTCTTGTCTTTCTTCTTCCTTCCTTTATCTGATTTCTCCTTGCTTTTTGTTATTTATTCTGGTCTTCTTCCTATTTCTTTTTCCTTTTAGTATCACTTTTTCCTTCCTATCTTCTGGTTTCTTATAGCTGCAGTTATTTCATTTAAACTACCACAGCCATTTATGAAACAATGCTAATTCTATTTGACTGTAGGAGCCTGGCCTATATCTAGGGGATGATGGAAATTAAAAAAAAAATAAAATTGTATGGTTCAATACTGTTATTATTGCTTTTCTAATCTGTTTACTGCAAGAACTTTACTAACTCTGTCCTCCAAATGTGTATTTAATTAACAGCATTCGAAAACTCAACTGAAAGAGACCTCTCAGAATCCAAAGCCTCTTAGCACAGACAATCAGGCAGCCATGTTACATAATTCTTGCCATAAGCTTATGTTTTGTCTTTCTCATATAGCCATTTTCGGTTTGTTGATACTCAGTTTCATTGGTTGTCTCTTCATTACCTCCTGTTAGGAAAACAAAAAAAGACAACTCACAGGTAGTACCTCTTCTTTATTTTTATTAAGTTTCTTCATACAGCAAAAAAGTCCCAAAGCCTCTGGGAATTTAGGATGTATTTCTTGGCTATAAAAAAAAAAAAAAAAAACACAGAAAACCAACACCTGCTTTTGAGTATGTTTTCACTTTTCAACATTTTTGTTTGCCTGTTTAATGGATATATCCGGCAGAAATTTTCATTTCTAGAAGATGTTGCACCTGTTAGGTTTTGCCTACTGCTAATTTTATGAGTGTATTATAGTCCACTTATTGTTGCTGACTTTCACTATACAAATACTGATTTTAACTTTTTTATTTTCTTTTCCTTCCCTTCTTAATTTCATTCTGTTGGTCCCTATTAACACAGCAATTTCCACTGATAAGACATTCACCAATATATGTAAGTGTGTAAAACATGAAATTATTGCAGTTATCTAGTTGTTTGTCATATCAGACATCAATATTTCAATGAAAATTACTTCACTACCTCAATTACCTTTTTGAACCCATTCTTACTTTTCTTATAGTTTATATTAGTGATTGTTTTATCATATTATTTTCCTGTGCGTATAGCTCATACCTTTTACTTTAAAACATCTTTAAGTAAGCCTCTTCATTTCACTCTTTAGTTAGTGGAATTATATAGTTTATCACTGAAAATAGTCTCATTTGCAATACATTCAAGGGTTCTTTTTCTTTCCAAAGCCTAAGGGGATTTCCTTTTAAATATTTGGCTCAAAATATTTCCTCAACCATAGAAATTTAATAACTAGTTGTCCTGGTTTCAGCTGGGATAGAGTTAATTTTCTTCTTAGTAGCTGGTATAGTGCTGTGTTTTGGATTTAGTATGAGAATAATGTTGATAACACACTGATGTTTTAGTTGTTGCTAAGTAGTGCTCACACCAGTCAAGGACTTTTCAGCTTCCCATGCTCTGCATGGTGTACAAGAAGCTGGGAGGGGGCACAGCCAGGGGCCCTGACCCACATTGGCCACAGGGCTATTCCACACCGTATGACGTCATGCTCAGTATATAACTGGGGCAAGTTGGCCGGGGGGGAAGGCATTGCTGCTCGGGAACAGGCTGGGCATCAGTCAGGGGGTGGTGAGCAATTGTGTCGTATATCACTTGCTTGGTACATTATTATTGTATTATATTATTATTATTATTATTACTACCACTACTACTATCATTCTATTTTATTTTACTTCAATTATTAAACTGTTCTTATCTCAACCCAGGAGTTGTCTGACTTTCACCCTTCCAATTCTCTCCCTCACCCCACTGGGGGGGAGTGAGTGAGCGGCTGTGTGGTTCATAGTTGCTGGCTGGGGTTAAACCACGACACTAGTTCATTATGAAAAAGATATATCCATCTCCTATCTCTCTGACTCATGTCTCTTTTTGCAGACTGAGAATTAAAACCAAGTAGACTGGTGCAGTTAGAGAACCAGATTTCTTGGAGGTGATACAAATGAACAGCTGGACTGCAGAGTTGGATTTTCAAATACATAATTCACTTAACTAAGATGAAAGGGCATTTTGGCATTTAAGAATTGAAATTACAAGGAGTTCTGTTACTTATTGAGAGAGAACAGTCGATTTTTAGTGATGTGTTTGAAAATATGGTAAAATATTCACACTACATTAAATAATGCATACTGGAAAATGTACTACTGTAAAAGATAGACAAGAAAATATGTTTCATGAATACAATGTTTACAAGTTTTATAGGCTCATTTAGGGAGTAACTTGGAAACTTATCTGAAATTTAAGAAAAAATGTGAAAAGTTCTTCATCTCTAAATCTATCTAGTTGCTTCCCTTAGTTCAAGATTACAAACAAAGCTTCAAAATCATGTTATTCAAAGGGCCTTTCTTGTCTTTTATACTTTGCTGCTGTAGCAGTTAAAAAACTGAGGTCCCTATTTAGTTGCAACATAAACTTACATAATATATTGGAGGTTATTGTGAATTGTTGTCTTTGAAACTCCATTTTTCATTGCTATTCTTAAGAAGTGGGGGAGAGGGTTTCTTCAAGAAAGAAGGGGCACAGAGGATAAAATCAGAACCTGAGAATGAGATGGAAACTCAGCTAACTTCTTTTATAAACCCATTATTTAAATGACTTAAGGAAGCCAACTTGAAAGCTGTAAGACACAGAGAAGTGGTATAAGCAGGAGTATCCTGTGGAACAGGAGCCTGGAGGACTATAAAAACTAGAAATAGGGAAGGTGCTTGTAGCAAACACTACACATCAAGGTTATCCCCCTAGATCTCCAGCCGACCCGGGCTTTATACCCCCAGCAGTAGGTGTGTCATGTTATAAGGGGCGGAGACAAGGGAGGGTCGACCCTTAACTCTTTCCGTACAGCACGTGATCTTCCGGTCGCCAGCCCTTATCTTTACTACATTTCCCCCTCCCTTAGCTCCAGTAGTTCTGGATCTTGCTGGGGAAGCTGCGTGTAAAATAATCGATATATGGTAAGACTTATACAGACACGCATCCGTTACGTTCATAGATTTTGCCCAGTCCAGCCAGTAGTTCGTCGCGGCTCCCTCATTACTCCCCCACACCATCAGGATGCATAGGGAAATGGTAACCTGTCAAGATAAGACTCAATAGATTGATTAATGTCTATACGGTCGAATATTTCGACTGGGTACCCATTCTAGCGTCCCTTTCTCGGTTTGCACACACGCATACCCACGTCCCAAGCAACGGAGGGAATAAGGGCCCCCCATTCACGGGTTTGCAGGTCCCGTACTTGAACCAAAGGGTAAGGCCCTTCGTTCTCATCGAGCCGGAAATGTGCCTGGGTTGCAGTCTGGGTTTTATAGGTGTTCCCTCGAATGGTATGATTTAAGGTAATTAGTGCCGTCGTCAACAGACGCTGTGCCCGAAATAAGGGAGGGTCAAGGGGAGGGGGAACCCCTGTTCCTGGGCTTATCTTTTCCCCCTCCCTAAGTCGGTCGAGTAACTCTTTTAATGTGCGGTGCGCGCGTTCTACAATGCTTTGGCCCGTACTGTTATAGGGAATGCCATGACTCAACTGAATATCCCAGCGCGCGCAAAAGTCCTTTGTCTTCTTGCTGACATATGCCGCTCCATTATCTGTTTTAATTTTTTGTGGGATGCCAAGTTGCGCCATACAGTCCTGCCAATGTAAAATAACTGAGAGAGCGTTTTGTTTAGCATGCATAGTCGCTAAAATAACTCCACTGCAGGTATCAACTGTGACATGCAGATACTTACGTGGATTAAAGGGTTCATAAATCGTAACATCAGACTGCCATATTTGGTTGGGCTGCAACCCTCGAGGGTTTACCCCTGCCTCCCAGAGGGGACCTTTGGAACACACAGGACAAGCAGCAATCACAGAGCGAGCATCTTGCAACGTAATGCCAGCGAGCCTAGCTAAACCGCGAGCTCCACAGTGGAGGAGCTCATGCAGGCGGAAAGCTCGCCTTAGGTTAGAAGTTTCTTCAACCACCAGTACGCTCTTTGCTAAGCTGTCCGCTATTTCATTCCCAGCAGAAAGAAAACTCGGTATGGAACTATGACTATTAACATGGATAGGACAGACAGGAGCGGTTCTCATTTGCAGTGCGGTGAGCAACATTCCGGCAATCTCTGACGTTGCCCCAAGTGCCCATCGGCACTTCTTCAGTAACTTATATACATAGCAAGAGTCTGTGATTAGATCCAAGGCCTCTTCGGGCCATTGAGTGAGAGCCATCCATACCGCCTTGGCCTCAAGATACTGCACGGATTGCCCTTGATCTTGATAACTAATGTGGGTCCACTGACCATCCTCCTGCCATGTAATGACAGCTTTCCCAGTAATCGATGACGCGTCGGTAAAAACCGTGCGGCCTCCGGTGGGTTGTTCAACTATGGCACTAGCTGGCAAAAAATGGAGTACCTGGATTATCTCCCCACAGGGGTGTGGTCTTAGACCTTCAATACGACCCGTAAATTCAGCTATCGCCGCTTGCAGGAGCCCCACTTGTGGAAGTACCAACTCCCACTGTGCCAAAGAACAGGGCAATGCGATGACCTCCGGGTCCTTCCCTGTTAAGTGTTGAGTTTGCCTCCGACAGCGGAGAATAAGCTGGGATAATAATGTTGGCCAAGAAATTAAAGCCGTCTTTGGTTTGCCTTGATACAACCAAGCAAAAGGCCAGCCTTTTTCACCATTATTTTGAATTAGTAAACCATGGCCAGCGGTGTCGGTCATGTAAATCAGGGCAGTGACTGGTTGTTCAGGTGTAAATCGAGCGAGACCCCAATGCTGGGCTCGCTCCATAATTGTCCTAAGAATCTCCTGATGGTTTCTTGAAAGAGTCCTTGGAGCTAGGGGGAATCTCCTCCTTTCAGGAGTTGATATAAGGTAGTCATTTCTGCCTCAGATATTGGAATAAAGTTTCTAAGCCACAATAGTTGTCCAATTAATTTTTGTGCCTCATGGAGTGTTGTCACTGTAGTCCGAATTTCAAATGATTGTGCTGTCACGCTTCGTGGCCTCAGTTGAGTACCTAAATACTTTACTGCACGCCCTACCTGTGTTTTCCGAGGCTCAATGTGTAACCCATGTCGCTCCAAACTGACTATCAGCTGCACGCGTGCCTTTTCCAGTAACTCCTCTTGGTTGGACGCCAGTAACACGTCATCCATGTAATGGAAAATGATGACCGTAGGGAAATTTTCTCGAATAGGGCGTATCGCAGCAGCTACAGCAATTTGACACAAGACTGGTGAGTTTTTCATGCCCTGGGGTAACACCTTCCATTGATATCTGGCGCACGGGTGTTGATTGTTAGGCTCAGGAATAGTAAAGGCAAAGCGTACTCTATCTTCTTCATGCAAGGGAACACTAAAAAAGCAATCTCTAATATCTATAACCACTATTTGATAGTCAGGTGGAATCATGGCCGGAGAAGGGAGGCCCGCTTGTAGCGGACCCATGTCTTGTATACATGCATTAACTGCGCGTAGATCATGTAGCAGTCGCCACGCTCCCGATTTTTTCTTTATCACGAAAATGGGGGTGTTCCAGGGACTTGTAGAGGGTTCGATGTGTCCTGCGTCAAGTTCTCGTTGTACCAATTGTCGAACAGCCGCCCTCTTTTCCTCTGTCAATGGCCACTGCTCTACCCACACTGGTTTATCTGTCAACCAGGTGAGTTTTAATGGGCGGACACAGGCAGTGGCCATTATGATAAATTTGTACGCAGCACTATATTCATCTTCTGCAAGCAACATCGTCCCAAGATGACAATGGGTAACTCAGCAATGACAGGGTTACACCATGCTACCCTAGCTTGTCCAGATTCCGGATCCTTCAACATAATTTGCATTGGGTTCCTGCTTTGATGCGAGGTCTGCATGCCTCCCACGCCTTGCAGCGAACCTCTCGGTTCGAGTGGCCAATCATCTGGCCATAGATGTGATGGGATTACTGTAACATCCGCTCCTGTATCTAAAAGGGCTCTTAACACGAGGCGTGGTGTTCCCCCCAACTCTGGGAGCCATGGGGTAACTATAATATCTACTTCTGGTCGTGTGGTCATGTTTAGGGTGAGTGCCACATACGGCGAGGCTCTATCCCCAGCCTCCTCTATTGCGCGCTCCCATCTCCCCAAGGCAGCTGAGTTGGATATTGCATCATTGGGACCGCAGGCGACTGTGCTGGTCCCGGGGAAGGAGAGACTCCCTGTGCCATACATTGTGCTGCTGTCGTCGGGCCTGTTGAGCTGATCACTGGGGCAGGTGGGGATGGCACGGCCCTCAGCCATCCCCTCTTCTCGTTTCCCCAGCCTGGTCTCCTTTGCTGACTCCCCGATTTGCACTGTCGAGCTCTGTGGCCTAGTCGCCCACAGCGCCAGCATCGTAGGTCTCTCTCTCCTTCCCCTGTTCCGGGGGTGTTTATTTTTGAAGGGCATTGTCGCGCCATGTGTCCTTGCCCCCCACACTTATGGCACATAAGTCGTGCGCCGCGGCAGGCCGCATGGACTGCGGCCACTACCGGTTGCATACTTTGCGCCTGCTCCTGTTCCAGCACATAACGAATCATCTGTGAAAGCGTGGTCCCTATGGGTAACTGTCTTAGCAACACTGCAGTTTGTGGGTTTGCTTGCGTACGTGCACAGTCAAGCAATATTGCCTCCTTAGCCTGCTCAGGAAGTCGAGCAACCTGGAGCGCCGCTTGCAGCCGGTCTAAAAACTTTGTGAAGGGCTCACTTAACGATTGCCGTATTTGGACCCACGGAGGCTCCCTTTTATCAAGAGCTGCGATGATGCGTATTGCTTCCTGGGCAGCTTTCGAAGATGCAGCAAAATCGCGCCCCCACATTCGCTGAGCCTGTGCCTGAGGAGTTGCGAACTGCCCTTCACCCATCAGCTGCTCTAAAGTCACTCCTGCCATGGGATGGTTGGCCTGTTGCGCCTCAATAACAACTTGGGTGCACCGATTCCTCCACTCCTCCCTAAACAATACCATCATCGAGGGGGTCAATACGGCCCGCATCAACTGAATGATATCAAAAGGTGCAAGCGGCGTTGCAAAAACACAGTCTAATAGGACTTGGGTCTCTGGGGAATTTAATCCATGACTTTTCACCGTTGTGACCAATTCTTTCACCAACTTTGCATCTAACGGTTGCCACTCATATCCTCCACCTGGGGCTGCTCGGATAGGAAATGCTTGAATCGGAGGGGCCTGGAATCGCACTCCTTCCAAGACACAATTTTTTGCAATCATCTGCCAATCTGTCCCGTTTGCCCTCTCTTTCGGCATTCCCCCTGGCATAAGACTTTCCGCATTTGCCACCACCCCTCTCAATCGGCTGATCAATGCCTCGAGTTCCCTTGAAACCTCGTTAGTCCGTCTTGGAAGCGGGGGCGGATGAGCAACAATCGAGGATCCCTCGTCACCCCCTTCGCCCTCACTGCTATCAGAGCTCATGGGGTAATCGTGTACAGGCTCCCTCCACTGTGAGGGAATACCAGTTTGATTTCCCATTGCCCTAGGGATAGGGGTTCCCTCTGGTGGCTCAGGTATCACTGACAGTGCCGGGGGAGCCCTACCACCCCCCCTCGATGTCCTGCGCTCCGCTCTCTGTGTGTCCAGCACTCGTCGATCACTGGGATACAATGGGGCGTCCTCAGGTGTTTTGCCTTCTTTTTCTCCTTCCCGCCATCTTCCTTCACGTAGTTCACGATACTGCTGGGATCCCACATCAGCCCCCGGGACCCAATCCAGCAACCTATCAGTCAGCTCCCTTTCCACACATTGTTGCAACTCGCCCCAGGGGTATTGAGGAAGTGGTAGATCCACCGGTGCAGGAGGTGCCGAAGGTTCCGTGGGCGGCCGCTCTAAACTCCCCACTTGTATCGGGAACACCTTTCCCGACTCCTTTGTTCCCGCTGCACCATAGTCTCCCTGCACCTCCCCTTCCTCCGTTGGCTCAGCCCCCAGTAACAACGGTTCCGTCTGTGTCCCACAGGCCACTCCTTCCCAGCCAGCCTGGGTCCCCTCCGAAACTAAACTTGTTGGCTTTTCGTTCCCAGGAGATTCCTGCCCCATCAGCACACCACGTGCAGCAGGTCGGCGCCGCCTTGCCGCAAACCCCCTCTTGAGCACCGTTGTCGTTACCGACTTTAGTACCTTTATGAGTTCCGCGAGCTCCATCGCTGTTGCCTGATCACGTCGGGGTCACCACTGTGTAGCAAACACTACACATCAAGGTTATCCCCCTAGATCTCCAGCCGACCCGGGCTTTATACCCCCAGCAGTAGGTGTGTCATGTTATAAGGGGCGGAGACAAGGGAGGGTCGACCCTTAACTCTTTCCGTACAGCACGTGATCTTCCGGTCGCCAGCCCTTATCTTTACTACAGGTGCTGGAAAAGCAAATAAGAAAGTCAGATCAAGTTTATATTATTCTTCCTGAAGTGCAGTTATATGATGTAAAGCAAATTAATGACAGTTTAACTCTGCAGCATGAAATACAGATTTCCGAAGGCAGTGAAGCAAACTGAGTGCAATGCTATTATTTCTTGAGTCACTGCACAGAAATGTGAGACACTGCAAGACAGATTTAAAATTCAGAGACTAATTAGATCTTCAGTAGAACATCTGATGTTGTGCTTATTTTTACAGTATCAGTGTTTTATATCTAAGGAATAAAGCAATATCTTATTTTGGTTGAGCTAGGTATACCAATAGCTTTAAATCATATGGGAAGCAGAAGAACTTGCAGCTAAAGTTTCATGGATTCCATGTTTAATCCATCTTAACTGTTTTCTAATTTTACTAGCAATAAGATCATCAAGATTGCAAAGTCAAGCACTCAAATTTAGGAAATGCCAGATTGCCCATGCAAACTTTATTTGCTAACCCTTGTGAGCATACATTATGATACAATCTTTAATTTTTTTGACATGATCTTTAGTTTTTCCACAGGACACCTGCCTCACTCAGGGCACATTAAGTGAATCTTATACCTTAGACAATTTTTCAATATTTCTCTTCTGTCTCATCATTCAATATGTGGCCCTAGAGTTTATTTACCACATGCTCTCTGAATTCTGCACTGAAAACATGATTATTGACATTTCTTGATTTTTTAAGGGTTTCATTACCAGAATAGCTGGTACTTACCAAACATTAATCAACTTGTCTTCACAACTGCCTTTTTATAGACTTTCCAGGGTGCATACACCTCATTTTATAGCTTACCTTCTTGTTCTCCCCAGTCGTCTCTCCCTGCCCTTTCTCTTTTCCCAGCATTTTTGCTCTGATTCTCCCCCATACTTACTTCCTTTGCTCCGGCTTTCTCCCCTCCCTCCTTACCCATGAGACACTCTCTTGTTACCTCTCCTCCAGTCCTTACTCCCTGAGTGCAGGCTGTTTTGTTCTTCCTTTCCAGGCTGCATAGCTCTCCTTTGTTTACTGCTCTCTTCTTCCCCATTCCACAGACACACCGATCTATGACAGCACAGTAGCTCTTCTGGTTGTCTTTACAAATGCTATCTTATATCATGGCATCTGAAAGACAGATTCATATTTGGAAGCAAAGTCCTTGGCCAAATTCTGCAATGTAAAGCAGACACCATTTTCAGAGAATTTCATTGCCAAACTTTACTGGACCCCTACAGTTTTTTGAAACATGCATAAAGCAATTTTAGGAAGTGAGAAAATCAGGAAAAATTGAGACCAGCAAAAGACATAATCTGCTGGATGATGGGCTGGTGTTCCCAAATTAGCATTAGTACAAACACATACTCTGCGTAGTCCCATGTCTCAAGACACAGTTGTAGCTAGGCGCCTTACGCAGCCCTACTCGTTTTAGGCTCGGACTGCTTCCAGACATGTCTCCAATCGCTGCCAAATTTAAACCATTGCCACAAAGCAGGAAAACTAAAATTTGTCAGCTAAGCAGCAACACTTTGTAAACAATGCATCAGTCCTTCAATCTCTTTCTTAAGAAAAATGCACAGGTTTTGATGGATGCATTTCAAATAACTAAGTATAGAACATTTCAGGCAATGTGGTTAAATTTTGGTGAGTTTATGGCAAATATAAAAAAAAGATTAATACTTCAAGTGTTAAAGAACTTGAAATATAGATGTTATTTCCAAGTCTGCATCTCATGCAAGTTAGAATATGATTTCATGTGTAGAATTATATTAGTTATATAAGCCCTTTATAATATATTCCTGTCAACCATGAATTCTAAGCATTTTATGCAGTGGTTTTCTATAGTAAGAACTGTGAGAGAAACTGAATATAACTGAGAGACCGGGATTAGAGAGAAAGTAGGGGAGAAAAAGGAGAAAGGGAGAAAGAGAGAAAGGAAAATAAGTATTTAGAAATACAACTGAAATGTACTGGTTTGTTAGAATATCTGTTCTTCCTCTGTTCTTATGCTGTTCCCTAAGCATCTACATTTGACCACTGACAGGGACAGTGTATAAATGAAGATCAACCTTGAGTCTGACCCAGTCTCAGATCTTCTGGTCTTATGCAGGAAGGGGGAATAGCATATAATTATTCAGATTCACCAGGGAGTGTTTTCCTGAATAAAAGTCTGGAAGAAAAATTAAGCTTTGCAAACAGCCCAGAATGAATTAAATACCCTTTGCACTGCAACACCAGCCATTGCACATGCAGTTTTTGAGTGATATTCTCACAAACCAGTACCTTTCAGTTGCATGCTACTGGAAAGTAGGGAAAAAAAGGTGAAAGGGAGGGGACCATATACTGCTTCCAGTAGCATAGTTTTCTCCCAGTTCTAATTAGTGGTGATTTAAGAGCTTCCATCTTACTCAAAGCTTGGAAAAAGAGGAAGGACTCATTAGATGATAAATTACCTTTAGAAATTGTGAACTGTAGGCTAGATCCTTTTCATCCTATTTTGTCTTCTGAATGATATTTTCATCTTTTCCCTGTTCTTCTCTCTTTATCACAGTGATTTTGAAATATATTTCTTAGATTGTCAATATTGATACAGAGTAGGTGACCTGGGAATACAATAAAACAAAATTATAGGAGGCACACTTAGAGGAATGTACAGAACAGCCTTACTGTAATAGAAAGATGATCATAGAACAAGAACACAAGAAGAGAAGAAGGGAAGCAAAAGGTCAGTGTTAGCCACAATATTCAACCTGGAAAATTAGTCATCTTGGAAGTTTCAGTCTGTTCTGGTTTCAGCTGGGATAGAGTTAATTTTCTTCCTAGTAGCTGGTATAGTGCTGTGTTTTGGGTTTAGTATGAGAATAATGTTGATAACACACTGATGTTTTAGTTGTTGCTAAGTAGTGCTTGCACCAGTCAAGGACTTTTCAGCTTCCCATGCTCTGCCCAGTGCACAAGAAGCTGGAGGGGAGCACAGCCAGGACAGCTGACCCAGACTGGCCAAAGGGCTATTCCATACCATATGACATCATGCTCAGTATATAAACTGGGGGGACGTGGCCAGGGGGCAGTGATTGCTGCTCAGGGATGTGCTGGGCATTGATCGGCGGGTGGTGAGCAATTGTATAATTATCACTTGCTTTGTATATTATTATTGTATATTATTATTGTAGTTGTTGGTATTATTATTATTATTATTATTATTATTATTACTATTACTACTACTACTACTATTACTACTCTTCTATTTCATTTTACTTCAATTATTAAACTGTTCTTATCTCAACCCACAAGTTTTTCTCACTTTCACCCTTTCAATTCTCTCCCCCATTCCACCGGGGTGGGGGGGAGTGAGCGAGCGGCTGTGTGGTGCTTAGTTGCTGGCTGGGGTTAAACCACGACACAGTCCTTTGCAGTTCCTAGAACAACATGACAAGGATCTATAAAAGTTTTCAATCTGATAGATATCTTACGAATATAGAAATGCCAAAGATTCGTATGTAATATGTCTAAATGAACAGAATGAAACCTTTAGAAATGCTTTAGTGGCTGATAAAAGAACCAAATGCAATCAATATAAAGGGCTATTTAGCTTTACGGGACAGCACATTAGCTGAAAGGGCTCACTCAGAAAATGAGTCTCACTCAGAATAGTAATGCTCTACCTAGGACTGTCTCTTGCACCAGGAAAGCTTTTTCTTTTATTTTCTGTTTTTGGCCAGTGTGAACAGAAGAAACCTTCGACAAACAATTGCCTGAAACTGCCTCTGCAGAAAGTTTCTTTTTTGATCAATCATCATTTCAGAACTGTTTGTATAATCAACCAGTACTAGTCATAAATTGCTAGTCAAGGAGATTAACTCCTTGCCACACACACAAAAAAACCTATCACCCAGTCACGGGATCCAATTTCCTTTTCAATAGGACTTTTGTTCTATTCTTTAGAATAATAAAATTCTGGAATTGTGTATGTGTGTGTTAGGTATTTTTTTTAGACTTTTTTTTTGTTTTAAACAAAAGTGTTATAACTTTTTCCCCACTCCTGGTAATATTATATTTTAGAGACCAATTGCCTGGAAATCATATATAAGCAGGACTTTTCTGTTTGGTCAGAATCCTCTTCCTTAGCCCTTTCCAGTCTTAAATACATTTGGACAGAGGTTTTCAACAAGAGTAAACTACTTCCTGGCTCAACTTCCTTATATGGAACCAGATTGCCACCTGATACTTTGCAGTGGCAATATCAAAGCTTTAGATGGCAGTTCAATCCACTTACTGACTGATGAACATCTATGAGATGTTGGAGAGACAGCACTCAGAACTGAAGTGTACAGCCAACTCTTTTTAAAAGCTTGGATCCCTAATGCAGGGCTCACATTTTCCCACTTACGATTCCCACAGCCACTTCAGTCTTCTTTTAAGTGCAAAAGCAACCACAAAGTCACATATTTTGTCACTAATATTTCTGTAAGTCCTCTTAAGTCAACTGAATTTACAAAGAAAATTAGGCTCTAAATCATAGAATCATAGAATAGAATCATAGAATCATAGAATCATAGAATCATAGGATCATAGGATCATAGAATCATAGAATGGCTTGGGCTGGAAGGGACCTTAAAGATCATCTAACTCCAACCCCCCTGCCATGGGCAGGGACACCTCCCACTAAACCAGGTTGTTCAGGGCCCTGTCCAACCTGGCCTTGAACACTGCCAGGGACGGAGCATCCACAGCCCCTCTGGGCAACCTGTTCCAGTGCCTCACCAGCCTCTGAGTAAAGAATTTTTTCCTAACATCTAATCTAAATCTCCCCTCTTTCAGTTTGAAACTGTTCCCCCTTGTCCTATCGCTATCTACACTTATAAAGAGTCTCTCCCCCTCTTTTATATAAGCCCCCTTTAAGTATTGGAAGGCCACTATAAGGTCTCCCTGGAGCCTTCTCTTCTCCAGGCTGAACAACCCCAACTCCTTCAGCCTGTCTTCATAGGAGAGGTACTCCAGCCCTCTGATCATCTTAGTGGCCCTCCTCTGGATCTGTTCTAAAAGGTCCACATCTTTCTTGAATGGGCAAGACCAACTTTAAATAATACAATTAAATGGATCTGTTCTCTTTCAACTGAATGTATAGAGTTAATCAATTCTTCACTTATTGAAACCCTTAATTTGAAAACCTGACAGAGAAGTAATTCTACAATATGCTAAGGGTGTTAAATTTAGAGGAGTGTCTGCTGTGTTTGCAGGCCTTTCAAGATAATTATAATGTCCCTTAAGGCAACGGGGTTTGAATAGAGAATTTGGCCCCAAATGGTGAAGAGCAATAAATCAGTACTGTGTTTTAGATTATCACATGCTCTCTACTGTCTTTTAAGGCTACAAACTGAGGAGGTAGATGACAGTAAAAATTTCAGAAAGTGGTAGTGAATAAGAAGCTGGGTTTTCTTCTCTTTTAACAAAACTTTGTGAAGCATACTTTTCTGCATTAAAAATACTAGCTCCTGTATCCATGCTTATGATGTTTAAATAGTGAGAAAATAAAAGTTTCTGAAATTTTGAATTTAAATGAAAGATTCTCTTATTTGAATTTTGTAACTTTACTACACAGTATATTAAGGATTAAGAGTCTTAAAAATTTATTACAAGATCACTTCAGATGACATTTAAATAATACACTGAAACAAATCTTCTCTTTAGCAGTAGAACATATAGTTAATCCACAAGGCTGGGGAAATTAATTTTTATTTTCTGTAGTAAATCTCAACAGCTAAATTAACTATGTAACATTTCTAGAAATATTGGTATTGTTCTTTTTGTATTTGTTATGAAGTTTACTGTGGTGTTCATTAAGTTGAACTAGTGAAATAAAAACAGGTAGCAATGTAATAAGTGACACTTCTTTATTGCAAAATGGACATAAAACATTTTGCTACTTCACTCCTGTGTTTTAGATATTCCTTATCCTGGTGCTCTTTCTCATGACAGCTATAAGACTTATTGTCAAGAATGTTTCAGTAATTCCCAATGAATGATTCTTTTTCTTTTCCCTCTTTCTTTTGAATGCTTGAGCTGCTACAACTTTCTCACAGAAGATAGTATAAAAAGAGGAACTTTTTCACCATTGGAGCTAATAATAATAAATAAACTCAAGTTGTTAATATAAACCACAGGGGTTTTTTTTTCATTTTTTTTTTATTTTTTCCCCAATTATCAGTCTTATAAACTCTAGATTCAAATAGACTATTTCCTTTCCTACAGTCCTTCATTCTCTGGTTTTATCACTATTAAGAAAGAGTTTCTACAAGCTAAATTAGACCCTAAATTACACATCTATTTTGGAAGACAACCACAAGTGGATATTGCTTTCAATAAGAAATAATGTTTGCTTTAGTTTGGTTTTAGGACATAAACAAATAGGGTATAAATTCCTGTTTTTAAAGTAGAGTGCATTTAAGGATTTTAGGATTAGATTTTTATACATTGTATTACATTAAAAGAATTTTGCCAACTTTGCAGATTGTTAGATAAACATATTGCACAAACTCAATAAACTCTCCTCTGAGTAATTTGCTCATCAAGAATTATCAATTTTAGCAGAAAGTCTGAAAGCATCTATATAAACATTTTACTCCAGTTTTGTGCTTCTTTAACTTCTGCTCATTTTAGAACTAGTATTAAAATTCCAATTGCTTTGCAATTAATATTCTAATCTCACAGTATACAGTGTTTAAACTCTAAGTTGCTTTCATTCCTATTAGTTTATTTTTATTCCTGAAGAAGTTCTTTTCGGTTACTTTGAAACTGAAAAATATTTCTTTCTCCTGGATTGTTCACACTTCCAGTTATCACACTTTAAGGAGACTAAGAAGTATCAACCCCCCAAACCACTAACAGTTGTCACCACTATACAAAACTGAGTACAATGGAAATATGAGAAACCAAAATTTTACTGTAAAATACGAAAAACAATACTTTATCCTTTTGCCTCCTACATGCCATATATCCAAACAAAAAGCTGTGAAAGACTCTGTTCATCAAGTCTATTGTATCATTATGGTACAGAGTAGGTGTGTTTGTTAAACAGTCCAGAACAGAGATATCCCATCTTTGGACAACTGGAAGAGAGGCTGGCTGCAATACCCACATTGAAAACATGGTATGTGAAAGGTGTTTTACCAGTGCAGCATGTGTCTATTCAACCTAAGAACCTCGCCTTGTATTTTCTTTTCTTTAATGTATCAGTATCAATATAAAGTATCTGAAGAACAAGCATAATTGCTTTTTCCCTACTATGATCATAATGGTAGCACCTATTAGTTGCTGTTGACATAAACAGTGTATCAAGCACAATACAAGCACAGAAAGAAGAGGCAGTCTTTTCCACAAAGGTTTACACTCAGAGTATAAAACAGGAGATAACCTGTGGAATACTGCTACAAAATACTTTATCTAGAATTGCAAAATAGTTTTTGCTCTCCCATTAAATAGCAAAATAAAAGGTTAATAATTGAGCCTCTGTTGTTGTTGTTATTATTATTATTGTTGTTGTTGTTGTTATCATTATCATTATCATCATTATTACCACTACTAGTACTACTCCTACCACTACTACCATTTAAGCCTATATCAGCTCAGTAAAATATTGAAAATTACAGGCAAGTGGGCAAACCAATGTTGCACATTCATGATAACACAGTAGTAACAGCTTTTGTCCACCTGAGCTACAGAAGGAACTGGATTTCTTATCTTTGGTACGTCTATTTTGCTGCTGAGGAGAAGACAGTAGTCTGGGTTCTTCAGAAGTAGAAGTATGTCATGTATTGACCAAGGTTTAAATGTTTTGAAGACTTAAGTTCATTTTCATGCTTCTAGTAGGACAGTTTTGGTAGGTTTATCAAGGTGGTTGCATGTTTGTACTTATAACGGGTACATTGGCATTTATGGAGGTATCACAGAATCATAGAATACCAAGTTGGAAGGGACCCCAAGGATCATCTGGTCCAACCTTTCTTGGCAAAAGGCATCTCAAAATAAAACTGCAACATGCAGTTGGGTTGGGCCCTATCTGGGTAAGGCAGATAGTTTAATTATTCAGCTGTTAACTTTTCTAACAGATACAAACCAACTAAAAGTACATTGTTAGTCAATCTGATGGTGTCTGTCCAGATACACGATGACAATTTTTTCTCTTGTCTTGCTCTGTTCTTCCAGACTTGGGGTTATGAACTGAGCCTCACCGAAATGATTTCCCAGAAGCAAAAAGACTTGTCCTTATGCCATTATCTAACAAAAGCATTAATTTAACCTGCACGCTATTCCTGCATTCAGCTAGTTTAAATTAGCATGATTACCTGACTGCATTATGTGATTTGTTCATTCTTTTTGTCTCATCTTCACTACAGTAAGCTACAGGGAACATTAATTCCTGCTTAAACAAAAAACAACTTTTGCTTTCACCCATCTTTCAAACTTGGCATCTTCTTGAAGCTACAGAGAGTTTGTGCAGCTCTGTCTATTGAATTCAACTGCTGATGACAGAAATAGAGTTATTCCTCAATTTGTTGTAAAAATTACCTAAATGCCTATGTACCTACTGAGGAAAACCTAAAGAACACTGTGTAAAGAAGTAAAAAGAGTAAATAGGTGCTGACATTGTTATTTCTGGACTGATCCTTGGCAAGCTTCCCACCTCCTGAAGGAATAGATTGGAGAAAGAGATTAGGATGTTAAAGGGGAGACTGTTGCAGTCAGAGGAAAGATTATAAATTCATTTCCTCTCTTACAGAAAAACTGTTGAACTTCTCCCAGAGATGTTTTAAAGGATAAACAGAAGCATAGGGAGCAGTAATGTTTAAAACAGTAACTTTGAAAATGGTGGAGAAAGCTCTGTAAGCTTCTTCCAGATCACACCAAAGGGCAAAAAGTGAAATAGAAGCAGATCTTTCAAGACCTACGTCTGGCACAACGGGGGTAATCTCCCCATCAGGAACAGGGAATGATTAAAAGGTAGGCAAACCCACAGGATCTTATCACATCTTAAGTTGGAGTATGTCCCAGGATCGAGACTGAAAGCTCATGGCAGACAGGCAGAAAGGAACTAGGAGGGCAGGAGGAGTAGATGTGGTTTCAGGGCAGGCATGACTTCACAGGTTTGGGAATGACACGTGCTGAGACAGAAACAGGAGCTGGTCCCCACAGTGGTGGGACAGTCTTTGAGAAAGAAATGTTGTGGGGTGAAACATGAAAGGAGAAGCACGTATGATGGATAAAAGCCTGAGTGAGCACACTAATTTCTGCACAAGAGACATCATTGATTTGAATGATAAGCACAGTTGCCAGCTTTGACCACCTGAACAGTACTTTCAGAAATTAGTTCCTGTGTTAGATATAAAAATGACTGCTTGTATTAAGGAGGACAGTATTAACATGAGAAACAAAATACTTGATTTGGGGCTGTAAGTGTTTGGGGGGAAAACACTAGTAACCAAAAAAAAAGAGCACAAAAATGTCTGAAAACAATCTGAAACAGAAAAAGTATTAGGACTTCCAACAGCTATATGCAAATAACCAAAAGGTTAATTTATGTTATTGATAAATTTTGGAAGATGATTAACTTGTTTAGGATGTCTTAGTAATTACTGTGGGACCAGTTCTGTGAGACTTGAAATAAACAATGCTTTACTCTTTGAAGAGTCCTGGTAGGGCCAGGCCCTTCACAGTTCTGTTTTAACATAATTTTCTTTTATTCCAGCTGAAGTAATATATCTGTACTTCAGAAATTTGTCATACCATATTCCTTTGAAGATGGGCTTAAAATTAATTGAGATTCACATATACACAAGTAGTCTTGCATAGATTGAAAAGTGAAGGAAAGCCTACTATTAAATAATAAAAAGAAAAAAATATTAAGACAACATAGCTACATGGCACAAAATGCAAGGGACAAGGGTTGATCACAGCCTTTATTAATGATGTGTGAGATGATTTTCAGTAACATCAGCTGCTCTCTGCAGTCTCTAGCAATATAACTAGCATTGAGAAGAAACTGCAATTTGAAGGGAAACACAATTGTTTCTATTCCTATTGAGCACTAGTGTTAAGTCATAACATGAAGAATAAAAACCCTCCAAGAAACCAGGAATGGCAGGAACCTTAGAATAAATTAGAATCCTAAAATAACTTAAATCAACTGAAGTAATTCATACTTGTAGGCTAAATAAAGCATGCTAGAACATAAGGTATAAAGCAGAAAACCACAACCTTACCTCCTTAAAATACAAAGGTTTGGCTTGTAGTGCTGCTGTGATAAGTACCTCTTCTCTGCTGACTCTGGAGCTGGTTTTCTGTGGAGTATGGGGCACAAATGGGGCAGGGAGGTCAGGGGGAGAAATCATGCCATGAATGAAGGCTGCAGAGCTTGAACTTTTTTTCTTCCCCCTCAAGGCATCTATTTTTATTTCTCATTTACTTGTCTAGTGCCTCAGAGAAAGTGCAGACAGCTTGTTTAGTATATCAAAGCACGATCTGTCTGTGTTTTAATAATTACAGTCTCTTGTAAAATAACTTTACAGACGATTCTCTGACACAACTGATACCAAATTCTGCCTTCAGACGTGCCTGTTACAACTATGCTGAGCTCCTCCACTCAGAGCCTGCACAGGTGGGTGTGAACGGCTCCATACTGCAACAATGCCCCTCAGTTACTGCAACAGGAAATGATAATAACTTCAGAGGTCAAACCTGTAATACTTTCTCAGTCTGCATTAAATGTGAAATCCAAAATAAGTCACTGATCCTGACTTCAAAGAAGGTTTTGCAGACTGAAGGCCAAATCTCATCTACTCTTCTGGAAGTACCGTGTTCCCTTACAACAACAGAGCTCTCAAGACATGACGTACGGTGACTGGGGGCAAGGGATCTTTGCAGTCAAACACAAAGGGCTGATGCTCCTGTGTGCTGGAACAGTACCTTTTTATGAACAAACCCCACAGATCCAAACTTACAGAAAGAGTTAGACTGTCATTAGGACAATGCTTCATTGATTTGTATGTGTAAGCATGTCTACACTATCTTTTTGCTACCTAGGTAAGGGAAATCAAAGAATTTAGTCACTGAATTATGTCAGCAAAGATCAGCTCCTAGAGCACTACTCTGTAAATGCTGAACAAATTCATTCTCAATGAAATAAATAAATAAAAAAAATTTGTTTGAAAATATTATCTTTGACTTTACAGTATTTCAGGAATATAGTTGCAGGGAAAGATTTTTCATATTGCATTTTTTGTCAATTTGAAATCGAAGTATTTATGGAAAAGTGGGATTCATGCATCATATGCTTGTAAATGTGAAAATCTTAATGCATTTACATTCTTCAAATTAAAAAAAAAAACTTAGGCAACATTTCTGCAGGGGTAGATCATTTCATTTACATATGTAATGCAAGAAGCAGTGTACCTTACTCACAGAACTGAACAGTACTGCAAGAACTGTATAGATTTAAGCAACATCAGAAACATCAAACAGTATCATTTCTTTTGAATCTGTTCATAAGAAAAAAAAAGAACTAAAATATGTTACTTTAGCACTAACAGCAGATGTTATGAGGCACATTAAAAACACTTCAAGAAAAAAAGAAAGCAGACAAAAAAAAAAAAAACCTAACCAAACCCACAAAACAGTTATCTGCCTAAGTATTTCTCCACCTGTCACAGAATGAAAAGATATTTTTACAAGTAGAACATGGAACGATGAGAACATTATCCTTATATACTTAATCAAGATAAAACTTGGGCTTCTTAGGAGCATATGAAACCATTTTCTTTTTTGTATACTTTTGATTGGGACAATATCACTTATATTACTACAGTCTCAAAGAAGCTGGCTGCATGTGGCACTACCATTAAGTGTATAACATGTTGCATTTTCCCACCTGAAATACTCAGTTGTCACTTTTACCTCCTAGAGCAATGATGCTTTTCCTTGTCTTCTCCTCCTTAGTGTCACCATAAAATGGTGACAGAGTAGTAATAATAACTAATAGTAGTCTTTTGAACTGACATCTGTCACGCTGCATAGATTTTCCTCTGAGTTTTCTGTAAGGACTGGATTTAACCAACTTCCTTAAGCTTTTTATTTCTCTTAAAATATTCTTAAGATTACTTAACTTTCTATATTTGAATTTATATCTTATTGTTGTGGTTTAACCCCAGCCAGCAACTATGAACCACACAGCCGCTCACTCACTCCCCCCCAGTGGGGTGAGGGAGAGAATTGGAAGGGTGAAAGTCAGACAACTCCTGGGTTGAGATAAGAACAGTTTAATAATTGAAGTAAAATAAAATAGAATGATAGTAGTAGTAGTAGTAGTAGTAGTAGTAGTAGTAGTAGTAGTAGTAATAATAATAATAATAATAATAATAATAATAATAATAATAATAATAATACAATAATAATGTACAAAGCAAGTGATACACGACACAATTGCTCACCACCCCCTGACTGATGCCCAGCCTGTTCCCGAGCAGCAATGCCTTCCCCCCCGGCCAACTTGCCCCAGTTATATACTGAGCATGACGTCATACGGTGTGGAATAGCCCTGTGGCCAATCTGGGTCAGGGCCCCTGGCTGTGCCCCCTCCCAGCTTCTTGTACACCATGCAGAGCATGGGAAGCTGAAAAGTCCTTGACTGGTGTGAGCACTACTTAGCAACAACTAAAACATCAGTGTGTTATCAACATTATTCTCATACTAAATCCAAAACACAGCACTATACCAGCTACTAAGAAGAAAATTAACTCTATCCCAGCTGAAACCAGGACACTTATATATACATATAAGTATAAAAAAAGTATACATATAAATACTAAATGAGAAAACATTGATTTGGATAAGGACAGTGGGGATAACGTTACTAAGAACACAGATCTTCAAAAATATCTCTTCTGTTAACAAGACAACAGCACAAGAGTCTTGATGTTCATTAGGTATTTATAGCATGTTATTCACAAAGTACCTTACCACGACTCCTTAGCTTGTGTTTCTCAAATCCCAGCCACCCAGCCACTTTCCTGGGAAGCACTAGACAGACCTGTGAGTGTTTAGTTTCCAAACTATATGACAGCTAGTGCACACAGCCATCATGGTTTTAGGCAATTGTACATAATATTGGCAAACATATTTAAAGATATGATTTCTTTTTCAGTGAAAGATACTAGTTCTTGAACTGATCCTGTAAAATTTTATTGTCTCTTTAAATTTAATTTTCTTACCTTTATTTTTGGTGGAGGGCAGAGGGGTGAAGAGGTCTACTCTAGACAAAATTGCTGTTAACTTGAACACACAAGTTCCTTGTATAAGAACTTCACTTTTTCTATTTGAGAAAAATCAGCAGAAAAGTGGTTGTCAGTCAGCTGCTGCTTTTCTCTGTTTTCAGCTTTTCTTCTGCTACAGCTTAGGTAATTTGTCAGACAAAGAGAATTTCTTTCGATTTTAAAAATCAGATTATAATTTTAATTAATTTCAGTAAAAGTAATTATATATACATTTTTCCTTATGTCAAAAAAAAACTATTAAAAATTTTGTGCATGAGAAAAATTTAGAAAAGCCAAAAAAAGAACAGTAAAAGGGAGCAAAATCCAGCCTTTACATTAGACATGCAGAGAAACTGTTGTGCGTGTTCCATCCCAGAGAAAAATAGAAGCACATAAAAAATAAACTAAAACCATGTCCATTTTCTCTAATAATGCTGCAGGCTTGCAGCTTGCCTTAAACAAGACTTAAGCAGATTTCATTTGTCTAAATCTGACATTGTTGTTCAAAAACAATGCTAAATACAAATGACATCTAAATTCTTCCAGCACGTACAGACTGTGTTCTGCACCCCTAACTCAAGTGCCCTAACCAAAGCATCTAAATTAAGAGGTTAGTAGGTTTAGGCTCAGTCTAGAGAGACAGGGATAGACTTTTCTGGGACAAATTACACCATAGGCAGATGATAGTTTTTTATAGTAGACTGACTGTATCAGTCCATTTTGGAGAAGTTTCAGATTTACCACCTGTTAGGTCTTACTAGGCACGTGGATGTGGATGCCACTGTTTCTTGCTGCTTCTTATTCTGGTCTCTAATACAACTGCTTAGCAATGCTATTGTGGGGGTCTACCCTAGAGAGGAGGTAGAAACTTGCATAAATATAAGATTAAGTGCTAAGGGCTTCCTACTGGCTGGCTTCAGTGATTTTTTTCCTTTCACCATTCTGAGGCACTTAATACTTCCCACAATCTGGACAGCTTATCTTTAATATCTCCTGGAGGCTAGGCCCTGGGAATGGGATATTCCAGCACCTCAATTCTTGGTGTCGTTGTTTGCAATCAACATCAGTGCTTGTATGTCAGGATGTGTGGTAAGGAAAGTCTAACCACCATAATTATTTTTTTTTATATCTAATGAGATTAACATATTTTAGTGAGGGAATAGAAAACAAGTGTGATTATTTATGGGAATTGTTTAGTTAGCAGTATGGTAGCATGCTAGTCAGTCAATCTTCTCTTGCTGGAAGTGAATGTCCTTGGAGGTTTTTGGTTTGGGTTGTTTGTTGGGTTTTTTTTAAATATAATTTTACATAAATGTTTTCTAGCATTTCACCTGAACAGTCATTTCACCAGTAATAACACTACACTCTTGTTAGACACATACTGTTTCCTGAGGAGAGGAAAAGAGAGAGTTAAAGCAAATTAAAGGCCTTCTATTTCAATGTTTGAGCTATATGACTCCTCCTCATGTTATGTTACATGTCCATGTCTCTGTACAGCAGGTTAGGTAGAAACTGAGCTTTAAACTGTGATATCACAGTATTCATTTCTAAGCATTATAGCCCCACTCCCAGAAATTAAATATCAATACTTACATACTTAACTCTGATAACTTTGAAATGTTTTGTGTGTTGGATACAATTTGCTTGCAGAATCATAGAATCATTAAGGTTGGAAAAGACCATCGAATCCAACCGTTAACCTAGCACTGCCAAGTCCACCACTGAACCGTGTCCTCAAGCATCATGTCTACCCGTCTTTTAAATACCTCCAGGGATGGAGACTCAACCACTTCTCTGGGCAGCCTGTTCCAATGCCTGACTACCCTTTTGGTGAAGAATTTTTTCCTAATATCCAACCTAAACTTCCCTTGGCACAGAAGAAACATCCATCACAGAAGTGTAGCAGACAGATAGTGTTACTGGTCTGCCAGGTAAAAAGTTCCCTTCTGAAGGATCTGGTCACAATGAAAAGAAATGCAAACATGAGTAGAAATTTTCAAAAAGTCATGGGTATACTGGATGGTTGGACCTGATTATGTGTGGTTTGTTGTTGTGGTTTTTTTTAAAATAAATGACTGTATTTAATACTCATTAAGAATCCTTCACATACCTAGAAATTATGGTTTTCTTCTGGTGAAGTATTCCAGAGAACCTGAAATGACATCATTTCTAGTGCATCTAAACTAATAGGTATCATGATATTTTCTGATTCATCTGTATTCAGGGGGATGCAATACTCTCTTCTGTCTGTCTTCCATCTATAACTGCTATTATTAACTCCTCCACTTTTTTTCCTTTCCCAAAAGTTATAAAAGAAAAAGGGTAGAGGAGGTTTCTCTCTCCCCCCCACCCCCCCACCCCCCCGACCAATTAATTAACTAGTCTCTTCTTCGAGGTTCTGGTGCAGTCAGGTAGGTTTCTCATACGAAAATACAACCTTGTCTCAAAGTCTTGACACACAGCTACAGCAGTTTGCAAAATCCTGTGTGAGGAGATCTGGCCTCATTACCCAGAACTTAAACAGCTTAAAAGGAAATCATACAGGTTTCAAACCCCTGGTGACAGCATAATGCTGAATATGAGCAAACCTTCAGGCATTATACTGGTGTACAATCCCAGGCAAGTAGCTTAGCATGAACACTGACTAAACAGCTGCACATGTTGCTCCTCTACAGCCAGCTGAGGAAGGTGGATACTACTTCTGTCTTAGGCACTCATAGTGAAGAGGCAAATTTAATTTTCTCCCAGAGCATTTTAATATTAAAGTTTTGTTACAGTCACACAAAACACACTTGTGAGTCAATATTTCAAGCTGTTTTCTGTCTCGTTCCAACCCTGGTTCAAGTTCTCCTCCTGGACCACTCCCGCCCATAGCTAGAAAGACAAGAATTGTCATGTCCTCATGAGCCGCTAGAAGTCACAGCCAGGTAAGAGCAATAACCAGGGACACTACCATACTTCACCCTTAGCTGAGCATCAGTGGAAGACACATAACAAAGCCTCACCTGAGAATAGAGAAAAATAAGGTCAGGAAGCTGTTTCAAATACCAAAAATTGAACTTGTAAGCAGGATCCTTGAAGACAAGAGAGGTACAAGAAAAAGAAAAGCAGTGTCCCTGTTTTGTTCTTTAGGCAACACTCCATAACCGGTCCGTTGTAAATCATTTCTGCTTGAGTGAATGAGTGGCTGTTGTCCCTTGCTTGCACACCTTAGCTCTGAGTTAATATTACTTCCCAGTGATACTGCAAAGAGTGGCTGTTTTGTATAGCCCGTACACTAACTAGCCAACAAAAACCAAGAATCCTCTTACAAACCAAAAACATCGCCCTTCAAACACTGATAACTGGTTGCTATTTAATTAATTTTAGAAGTAAAGGCAATATTTATTTGCTTATTAGCAAATAAGCAACATTTTTATTTATTTGCTGACATTTTTTTCAAAGAATCTTTGCTTTACTATCTTTATGTTAGAACTAGAGCAGATAGTCATGTAAGTTAACATTGTTTTCACTCACCGAACACATTGCAGAGGTTTTGTACAAATTTGCCTTTTCTTCTGCAAATAAATAGGCATTAGACCATTGTTAGGATAACTGATATTGATGAGTCAGATTTCTGTCAAACAAGATGATATACTTCATGTCCTGCTTGCTTGCAGCTATCAGGGTTTTTGACACAGTTTGAGAAATAAATTAAAATTATTAACTTAAGCCAATAAATCCCAAAGCAAGGTATAACATGCCAGAATTATTAGGTATCAAATTTCAACAGTCTTGACCATGTTATAAATAATTTATTAATTATAATAACTATATCATTAGTTATAATTACCTGACCCTGCTGTTGATATTTAAAAACAGTCTAGAACCTTCCTGTCAATGATTATTTTTTATCATGAGTTTCTCCCTTCTTAATAAATATTGTTTATGACTCAACAATACAACCTACAATATTACTCTGAAAACCGCTCATTTTTTAACTTATACAATTCCTCTTTGATAAACATCAAAGGACAATATTATTGCTTATAATTAAAAGAGAAGAAAAAGAAAAATAGATTGATCCTAGGCCAGATACTGTAATTCTCACCTGATTTTGGTGATTTTATTTCAATGCATAAATAAAACTGAATTTGCTGTGAATTGTTTACAAAAATGTATTTGTGTCTTATTCAGAAGGACAGAAATGGTTAAAAAAAAAGAGGGAGAAAAGAGCAACTTACCAACTGAATAGATGGTACTTTAATATGTTGCCCAATAATAAGTTGAGAAACAAAAATAGTATGACATACTAACCTGTAAATCAATCAGTGTTATTGGAGGAAAAAATTAACGAGCAGTATTGTTTTTAGAAACCTGATTGACGTCAACCTTTTGGTGTGTTGTGAGAAGAATTATTAAACCACTTTTTTTCTTCCATAATGGAATACATCTATATGCAAGTTATCAGGAACTGACTGGCTTCATTTATTCCTTCAAACATCTAAGAAAGACAAACCATAGACATAAAAAGCTCCTGATACTGTGCATATTCATAATACCTCAGTGAATCACCAGGAATGGCAATACTGCTATCTGAATGATAATGTAGAACCAACAGATGAGTTGAAGGGCAAAGCAACATAGAAATAAGCCAGATTTTCCCACTTGAATTCACCACTTAATTGTGAACACTTTTTGTATTTTTCTTTTTCCACTGTTACCGCTTCCTTTCTTATCATGTTTTATTTGGAAGAAAAAAAAAAAATAATGGCTTAATCTACAACAGACATATACAATAACATGTACATAATTTTATAGGGTTTTTTACATCAACAATGATCAGTACAATAGATGTGATTTTTTTAAGAGAAAACCAAAGATATTCGATGAGTACAGGCTCATGCTTATGTCAAGGGTTAGTAGGTACACAGAATAACATAATGCAACATGCCTTTTTACTCAGTCTAGCGAAGAATGCATGCTCATAGCAGGAAATCTTAATCATCACTTATCAGAGTAACAGGTATCTCTGTTTCCAAAATGTTACCTTCGAAGGACGTACATCTAAAACATTTCTCAGAATCAATTTCTACTCTCCCATAAAATTAATTGGCTTTTTAGTTTTACTGAATATATCTCATCATTTAGTATGATTAAGATGAAAAATGTACTTAGAGCTGTTATAGATCAACATTTTTACACACAGATGAAAAAAAACCCAAACAAACAACAACAACCCCCCAAAAAAAACTCTTTAAAAAGTCTGACATTCACTTTTCTTTATGTCTGACTGCAGCTGTCATTTCAGTGGTATTAGTGGGATGCACATGTAAATTCAGGGTCATACTGTTTGCAATTCATTCCCTCAGATAACTTTGTAAATTACTAAGGCATATTTGGAAGATTTCTCTGGAAAGGTACTGAATATCTCAGGAGAACATATGTGCTGAATGATGTCAATGCTATGCTAGGCACTAATTGTGCCATTACAACATAGAAAGTAGCTGTCTCAGCCCCTGTGTAAACATGAGGACTCCAGCCAACACCTGTCTTAAATAGAAAACATATTTAATGGATAACTCAGGCTAGAAAGCTGTTAACTGAAAAAGGTTGTGTTGATGAGCAGTCACTAAGAGCTATATAGTTTGATGGAGAAGAGCTTCAATGTGGGTGTAAGGTCTCATTTGCCAGCTGTGGAGCATAAGCTTCTTCAAAACACACCAAAAAGTCCCATGGGGTTGATGGCCAAGCCTTTGCAAGTCCAGATCCTCACATCCTCCTTTCCCCAGTGGAATTATAAAAATTAATAACCAGCACTCACATCACACAAAATTGTGGAATACTTTACCCAGGCTAGTTACTAGAGGGATTAACATGATTCTTTGAGGTGCTGAGAATCTCCCTGGAAATTTCATCAGCACTGTTGTAAGGCAGAACTAATTAATTTGTTCTGGTGTTTTGTGTCCTGAGGCTCAGTCATCTCAAGCTGCTCTTGCTGCCCATCTTAGAGCTACTCGGAAATGGACTGCTCTGTACTTTGAATTATGCTTCTTTCTGGGACTTAGAGGAAATTTTATTCATCCTTTCTAAGTATCTGCCTACCAGGTGTAAAATGATCAGAGCAGTTTGTAACTGAGCCCTGAATTCTCGAAGCCTCTAGCAAAGGCAGAAGGAGAAGATGGGCAGGAAGAGCACATGTTCCTGGCTGTGTCTGCAGTCCATTTCTCATTGTGTTCCCCAGCATCTAGAGTAGTTTTAGGGGGTTAGAGGGTAGATCCCTGCCTAGTCCCTTTAGCATATGTTTATTGCCGTCTTCCAATGAGTTTATCTAATCCCTTTTGCAACTGGTGATAATGTTTGCCCTTGCAACAGCCTACAGCACCAAATAACAGAGGTTCACTACATACTATGAAAATAAACACTTTCTTTTACATGCCTGAACCTGAATTTCCACCAGTTTCAGTGAGTGCCTTCAGTTCAAGTGCAAGATTTGATGAACAAATAGTCCAGCACAAGCTTGTAAACCTTCATCACACTGCTTCTTGTTTTTCTCCTGTACAAGCTGAACACTCCCATCCCTTACTGGCTCATTTTGTAAGGCAGCTGCTACATCCATGTGGCATTTTAGTTACCATTTTCTGTACTTTATTTGGTTTAGATTTAGTTGCTACTTCACTGCAAGCAGTACTGTTATCACAGTATCATTTTTGGGAAACTAAGACACTTCTTGGGAATCTCCAATTTTTGTTTAGCTTTATGCATTTGCAAATTCCAAAGTAGATTTACTGTTTCTACTACTCAAAGAATTCTTATTTCAGCTTCTTATTGGATGAAATGTCAGCTTGGGACAAATCAAACTTTGTCTGTGAGTCTGTGCATTACGACTGTGCCAGCTATGGAAGTGAACTCACTCCCCAGCCTTTTTTGTACGCTGGGAAGGTACCAGCCATTCTGTGTGGGATTCACTGCAGCTAACTTTAGACGTCTACAGTTTAGTCGTCTAGATCTGAATTAGTCACTTTGGATTCCCTTTATAGTCACCAGAGAGAAAAGGCACTTTTAGAGCATGATTCATCTGACCTATTTAGATACCTATTTAGGAATAAGATGAATTGTGTCCTGTAATATTTTCCTCTCCCTTGACGACCAAGGGAACTAAAATGTTGACTTCTGCAGGTAGATTTAATTGCACAGATTCCTCTCTCTGTTATTTTGACACCATTTTCCAACAAAAAGTTAGACTGTCTATCACAGGATGACTCATGTGTCATAGCAAACTTTTCAACTGAATTTCTGTTAGACTGTAAGCCACTGCTAAAGTTCCTGTGACAGACATGATATGCCTAGTGAAAATAGACCTGATTGATAGGCATCACTAACTGTGTAGCTGTTGGCAGTTAAAGTCCAGGTAGAATATATTTTTCCAAACGGTGTTAATAACTATCTTTTGCTCCAGAAGAACACAATTTTTTTATGCTGTCAATGAGAGTTCTTTCACAATTGCTTGTCTCCACAGTCACTGGCCTCAGCAGCTTTCGCAGAGAAGCTGATCTTCAGAAGTACATATAAGACATTGCTTGTCTTTGCCTTAGATTTTTCAATCCCTCATGTGATGTTATGGCATGTCTTTGAAAACAATACTAGCAAAACTTACTATTCTTCCAAGTTGTTCATTCATTCATCTATTTACTTCACATAGGTGCTTAGTGAAGGTAATTCACTACAGTAAACTTACAGTTATATGCATATATTGTTTCCTAATTCTCCTTTCAGCATGAGTATCTTTGTCTCTAGCATTACATTGGTCTGCATAGCTTTATCCAACTTAAACCTAAGTTCTAAGTAAGTTGTGTGGACACACAGCAGGACAAACAATCCAGGAGGTTCCTGGAATGTATTGATGACAACTTCTTCCTCCAAGTGATAGAGAAGCTGATGGGGAGATGTGCCCTGTTGGTCCACATACTCACCGAGAATAAGGGGTTCATTGGGAATGTGAAGATTGAAGGCAGCTTTGGCTGCAGTGACCATGAGATCGTGGAGTTCAGGATCCTGAGGGGAGGGAGGTGGGGGAAAAGCAAGATCACCATCCAGAACTTCAGGAGAACAAACTAGCTTCTTCAAAGATCTGCTCAGAAGAGTCCTGTGGGATAATGTCCTAGAGGGAAGAGGGTCCCAAGAAAGCTGGTAAATATTCAAGGATCACCTTCTCCAGGCTCAGGATAGTTTCATCTCAATGAGCATGAAGTCAGGTAAAAATGCCAGGAGGCCTGCATGGATGGACAAAGAACTCCTGGCCAAATTCCACCATGAAAAGAAGGCATATAGAGGGTGTAAGCAAGGACGGGTAACCTGAGAAGAATACAGAGACATTGTTCAAGCGTCCAGGGTGAAGTTAGGAAAGCTAAAACCCAAATGGAATTAAATCTGGCCAGGGATGTCAAAGACAACAAGAAGGGCTTCTATGAGTACATATGTGACAAAAGGAAGACTAAAGAAAATTTGGACTCATTGTTCAACAATATTGGTTACACAGAACACGGCTGTGGTACTGAATTCCTTCTTCACCACAGTCTTCAGAATAGAATAGAATAGAACAGAATAGCATAAAACAGTAGAGTTGGAAGGGACCCATAGTGAGCATCTAGTCCAACTGCCTGACCTATTCAAGCATATTAAGGGCACTGACCACCTCTCTAGGAAGCTTGTTCCAGTGTTTGATCACTCTTCCGGTAAAGCAATGCTTCCTCATGTCCAGTCTAAACCTACCCTGAGGCAGCTTTGAACCATTCCCTCATGTCCTATCACTGGATACCAGGGAGATGAGATCAGCACCTCTCTCTCCACTTTCCCTTCTCAGGAAGCTGTAGAGAACAATGAGGTTGCCCCTCAGCCTCCTGTTCTCCAAACTAGAGACCTCAGCTGCTCCTCATAAGACATTCCTTCAAGCCTTTTCACCAGCTTTGTTGCCCTCCTCTGGATACATTCAAGGACCTTCACATCCTTCTTAAATGGTGGGGCCCAGAACTTCACACTCAAGGTGAGGCTGCACCAATGCTGAAAACAGTGGGATAATCACCTCTTTTGACTGATTGGTTATGCTATGTTTGATGCTCCCCAGGATGTGATTTGCTCCCTTGGCTGCGATTTGCTCCCTTGGCTGCCAGGGCACACTGCTGACTCATATTGAGCCTGCTGTCAACCTGCACTCCCAGACCCCTTTCTGCAGGGCCAGAAGCTCCTCTCCTAGTTTATACTTGTGTCCAGTAGTAACACCAGCCTTCATGAATCTCAGACCCCAGAGACCAGGGGGAAGGGCTGGAGCAAGCAGGATTTACTTCAGGATCAGGTTAGAAAATACTTAGGCAAATTGGACATACATAAGTCCATCGCCCTGATGAAATCCACTAACAAGAGCTGAGGGAGCTGGCAGATCTCATTGCAAGGCCACTCTTGATTATCTTTGATTTATCATGGCAACTAGGAGAAGTGCCTGAAGACTGGAGGAAAGCAAATGTCACTCCTGTCTTCAAGAGGGACAAGGAGGTCCAAGGGAACTGAAGGCCAGTCAGCTTCTCCTTGAACCCTGGGAAGGTGATGGAGTAGCTAATACTGGGAGCCATTTCCAGGCACATTAAGTGCACAAAAATCATCAGCAGTAGTCAGCATGGATTCACAAAGGGGAAGTCATGCTTGACCAACTTGATAAACTTCTACGGTGAAGTGATTGGTCTGGTAGATGAGGGAATAGCAGTGGATATTGTCCACATGGACTTCAGTAGGGTTTTTAATACTGTCTCTCGTAAGATCCTCATAGACAAGCTGTTGATATATGGGCTGGGTAAGGAGACAGTGAGGTGGATTGGAAACTGGCTGAATGGTCACTCTCAGAGGATGGTGATGAGTGGTACGAAGTCTAGCTGGAGGCCAGCAACTAACAGTACAGCCCAGAGGTCAATACTAAGTCCAGTCTTGTTCAACATCTTCCTTAGTGACCTGGATGACAGGCCGAAGTGTACCTTTAGCAGGTTTGCTGCTGACACTAAACTAGGAGGAATGGCTGATATGCCAAAGGTTTGTGCTGCCATCCAGAGTGACCCTGACAGGCTGGAGAAATGGATCTCATGAAGGAACCTCATGAATTTCAACAAGGGGAAGTGCAAAGTCCTGCACCTGGGGAAGAACAACCCCAGGCACCAGTATATGCTGGGGACTACCCAGCTGGAAAGCAGCTTGGCAGAAAAGGACCTGGTAAACACCAAGTTGAATATGAGCCAGAAAAGTACCCTTGAGGCAAAGAAGGCTAATCGTACCCTGGGCTGTGTTGGACAAAGGATTATCAGCATGTGGAGGAAGGTGATCCTTCCCATCTGCTCAACACTGATGAGGCCACACCTGGAGTACTCTGTCCAGTTTTAGGCTCCTCAGAACTAGAGAGACACAGACATACTGGAGACAGTCCAACAAAGGGCCACAAAAATGATGAAGGGACTGGAGCATCTCTCCTTTGAAGAAAGTCTGAGAGAGCTGGAACTGTTCAGCCTGGAGAAGAGAAGGCTCAGCTGGGGGTCTCATCAATGTTTACAAATACCTAAAGGGAGGGTGCAAAGTGGACAGAGCCAGGCTTTTTTCAGTGGTGCCCAGTGGCAGGACAAGAGGTGATGGGCACAAAATGAAACACAGGAGGTTCCTTCTGAACATCAGGAAACGATTTTTTACTGTGAGGGTGACTGAGCACTGGGGCAGGTTGCCCAGGGAAGTTGTGGAGTCTCCATCATTGGAGATATTCAAAAGCCATTTGGACATGGTCCTGAACAACTGTCTCTAGGTGGCCCTGCTTGAGCAAGCAGGGTTAGATCACGTGACCTGCAGAAGTCCCTTCCAACTTTAACTATTCTGTAATTCTGTGACTGTGGAGTAGAAACAGAAATAAAAGGATTTTTTTTGCCTTCAGACTGAGGATCAGTTAATATCCAACTGTGATGAGTTTCAATGAGTTTTATGAAGAATCTTCAGAATTAGTGGTGATGTTGCAATCTGTTACTACTGGTGTCTACAAAGTGACGCAGTGCAGTATAACTCTTGCACCTTTTCTCCAAAGAGCAGATTTTGTCTTCACTCTTGTTATTTGGTGTTAACGTGCAGTATATTGTGTTGTTTTTATGTATTGCAGGACAGGTCTTGACATACATTTTTATTCAAGGCATCTTTTTTTAATACATTTTAGACTCTTCACTTTGGCAAGATGTCCTGGTTTCAGCTGGGATAGAGTTAATTTTCTTCCTAGTAGCTGGTATAGTGCTGTGTTTTGGATTTAGTATGAGAATAATGTTGAGAACACACAGATGTTTTCATTGTTGTTAAGCAGTGCTTACACTAGTCAAGGACTTTTCAGCTTCCCATGCTCTTCCAGGTGCACAAGAAGCTGGGAGGGGGCACAGCCAAGACAGCTGACCCAGACAGGCCACAGGGCTATTCCATACCATAGGACATCATGCTCAGTATATAAACTGGGGGGACCTGGCCGGGGAGCAGTGATCTCTTCTCAGGGACAGGCTGGGCATCATTCAGCAGGTGGTGAGTGGTTGCATCACTTGTTTTTCCTGGGTTTTGTTCTTTTTTTTTTGGTTGGTTTTTGTTGTTTTCCTTTATTATTATTATTATTATTATTATTATTATTATTATTATTATTATTATTACTACTACTACTACTACTACTACTACTACTATTACTATTATTATTAAATTTTTAAACTGTTCTTATCTCAACCCATGAGTTTTCTCACTTTTACCCTTCCGCTTCTCATCCCCATCCCAGAGGGAGGGGGAGAGAGTGGCTGTGTGGTGCTTAGTTGGTGGCTGGGATTAAACCACTACACACAACAATATAAGCACTGCCCATCCTTAGCACACTCCAGTATGCTGTACCTTTGCTTGTCAAATTCTATTGTTTGTTAAATGTTAAGTCTCAATTTCCTGATAATTTGTGGGATTTATTTTAATCATTATCTCACTCACAATAGATCTCTTTTGCCCAAACCTTGAAGAGCTTAGACCAATCATAAGCCTTTCTGGTTCTTTTGCTTTCTGTAATATGTATTTTTCAAACATATTCTTCATATTTTTACACTGGGTGCCGCACTTCACATGTCTGTAAAGGGAGTTTCATAGTTAGCCTCCTCTGCCTGAGTTAACTGAAAGCTGTTTAAAAAATGTCAAGGGCTTCAGAGCCAGCTATTGTCAGGATTAAAGCTTACTTCTGACTACCTTCTCCTTTACTTTCATGCATTACCTTCAGTTACTGGATGAAGAACTGTTTAAATCTTTTGTACTTTTCTTCACATTTCCAGAATTATAGAGCTGGTGAGACTTCCATTCCTCTTTTCAGAATACCTTAGCAGTTTGCTTTATTCCTGATTATTATTGCTAAGAAATTCAGTTGTACTTAGTATTGTCATTCCCGTAATTTCTGCACAAAGGCTCCCACCCTTAGGATAACCTTTGGTTCTGCACTGTGACCCATAGACTCCCTGATACCCTATTGCCCCTTTATCTTTGTGTTACCTTTAACAATCAGTTATATCCTCTCTTCTTTCTCTCCTAGTTCATGTCTTTTTTATTTTTCTCTTCTTCAGGAACAAAGGCTGCAGAATCTGGCCCTAAATCTCTACTGAGGATTCCTCTCCCTTCCTCTCTCATTAAAAATAGTAATCTGAACAGAGTGTCTCTTTATTAAGTAGTGTCATAGTATACTTTTTCCCTTGTTCTCTCATTTAAGCTTTTGTCTTTTAATTCTTTCCTATTATATCTTTAAAAGTTGATTTTGTATTACTTTAAGACTTAATTTCTTCTTATTTTGTAATGAACTAAAAGACCTTCCACTATTCTTTCAGTTTTCCCATAAAAAGGGACATCTTTTAAATTTATGTGTATAGCATCTAGCACAATGATTTCCTGCTCCGTGTCAAAATTTCTTAAATGCAAAAGAAATAACAATGTATCAATCTTTTTATATTTTAAAACAATTAATATTGCATATTTCCATGTTACCTTAGTATTGCATTATCTGCAATTAACAGCAATAATAATGTGTTATTACAGCTGTTACAGTCTTTTCTGTAATATATTGTTCCTTAACAATTATTTTGATAATCAGCTTGGAAATGAGTATGAAAGACTAGCTACTAATGTACAGCCAGATTTATGGCCTATGGAACTAAACAGACTTTTTTCCTTACCGTCACGGGAGCTGGGTCAGTTATCAGGTGGAATTAATGAATGCTAATTGGTTCACATTCCCTATGGAATCACTGTACAAATTAAGTGTAAACAAAGATATAAACTGCCCCTCATCAAAGTTATTAAATATATCTAATGTGTTAGCATACTCATATACAAGAATATGAGAGTTCTAAATCGTGAAATATTGTTCCCAATAAGTGATATTGTAGTTCACTGAACTGTCATTATAAGGCATATTCAAATCACTGCTAACATTTCTCCTTCATCTTTTATCACAGTTCAATGAAATATGACACTTCTCTCTCTGTTCCTTCTTCAGAATTTTTTGCAGGTTTACTCTCATGCCAATATTTAGACTTTCACATTCTAGCATGGATGAATTTAAGGTAATGCAATTCAACACAATGGGGTCAGGCAGAAATTACAGTTTCAGTGAAGTATTTCTTAATACATAATAAGATTTAACTTGAGTTAGACTGAAGTGTCATCTCTTAGAGCCAAAAGTGGCCTCCTTCAATTCTTTTAGCAGGCTTTGGAGGACTAAACACTGTTTTACTGAGCTTCCCCATCTTTGCCAATCAGCCAGGGCACTCAGTTATAAATAAACAGAATGAATTCTGGTGGAGAACACCTGTCCCCAGCAACTGGAAAATCTCAGGAAAGTATGAGCTGAATAGCAGCTCTGCTCACTTCACCAGGTTGTCTAGCATTTCAGCAGCTTTTGGTGTTTGAAATCTTCTAACAGTCAGGGGAATCTCAGCAAAGACACCAGATCTACCAACAGTCATGTTATCTGTGCTGTTTTCTTCTTGTAATTTTATTGGAAACCTGGCTTACTAAAACTAGATTCAGTTGGGCTGTTTTAATTTGTAGAAAGACCACTTCACTAGTAACCTCACTTAAAAAGACAACATTATAATATGCTAGGAATTTGGCTAGGAGTTTGGATACCTATGCAGGCTCCTTGGTTTGATGAGTGTCCCTTCTTCTACAAGGTTGTGACTACAACACTTATCATCAATTAGTTTTACAATGAAGAATTCCTCTGAAATACAGTACAGGATTAGCTTATATTTGGGTAAAAGCCACTTTGGTGCTAGTCCCAGAAAAGTCAGAACATTTTAACAACCTTTGTTTAACAATCACAAAAATATTCCTGCATAAGCACAGTCAAGATAGTTGAGAAAAGCATTATAAGGAGATTTTTGGATGTCTTGCATCTCTGTTTCAAGGATGCACCCTGTGGAAAATGCTGCCTGTGTTTCCTTAGCCATCTGAAAAAGAATCACAGTAAGAGATTTTCCCTGCCTTGATCCCAGTAATTAACACTAGCTTATGTAACGTTGCCAATCAAAAAGAATTGTTCATTTTTAGTAGAAATTAATTTATTCCTTCATCAGGTGGGTTGGGTTCTACTCTCAGAGGAGCCATACAATATCCTGTGAGACCCTCCCCATGTGTCAATGAGATCTGTGAAAATTTTATGGGCTGCTTTGATGTCTCATTATTCTGCCAGTTCCAAGTATGCTTGCAATATTACTACAGAGAAATGCAATTTAATAACAGTACCTGTTTAATCCTATGTGTCACTCCTGTGTGCTGATGGCACTTTCTGATGTTCATGTTGATAAGATTTTCAGGTTTGGTGGAATGTCTAGCTGAAAAGAGACCTTTTTGGTTTCTAGTCATTAACAGCATGAAACTACTGTCATGATTCCCTTAAAAAGTAGCTGATGTTCTGGGGCTTTATCTTCAGAATGGATTTTTTTTTTTCTTTCCACTTAATCTCAGGAAAAGAAAGCATGGGATATAGGGCAAGAACAACAGCTACCACTAAGAAAACATGAGTTGCCACCAGCTTGCACAAACTTGTTAACCTCTAGTGCAGGTGCTAGATGTGGGCACTTTCTCTGATTCTGGGCTTCTGGGAACATATTAAGGAAGCAAAGCCTTTCACTAGAAGCCTTAGATTGCACCCCCACATCTCATATCCTAGTCCTGAAATGAGTGCCTATTTTTCCAAGCATTTTCAATTTTTTTTTCATATTTCCATATTGAAACTGTGGACCCTTCATCTTTCCTTCCCTCTTGTTTTCTCATAACAGTGGAGTTGAAAGAGTCACAGATGACTTTCAAGACGATAACTCTATTAATAGGCAGAAAACAAAGTTTATCAGTATGTCCCTGGACATAAAAACCTCTCAGGATTTTATTAGGCTTTTCAGAGCTCTTCTGATTCTCCTGCAGCCATGCAGGTAGTGCCATGTGCACTTTCCTATGTTAATTCCATATAAGAGAGGGCTTACTTTGCAAATTTCTGCTTCCTAAAGTTCCCTCTACCAACCCACTTTTAGGTAAATTTTCATACTGACTTCAGGCTGCTTAAGAAGTCCCATTGGTTAGATATAAGTTCATCTGGGAGAAATGTCTGTTGGGATTTTTAGCTCCCGGCTCATTGTGATAGGATACTTCTGTTTGAATTAAATACTTTCCAGGCTAATAAATTTTGATTGTTCTGCATTGTTAGCCGTCTGCTCCCATCCCTTGGGATCCCAGTCCAAGATGGAGGTGAAAAGACAAAAAGACAAAACCCCCAACAGATATAGTGCAATATAGTTGGTACTCAAAATAGTAAGCAGAGAAGAACCTGGTGCATAGCATTTGATTAAGACATACGTGGACATGCACTGGCTTTTCACATGGTCTGCTGACATATTATGAGTGACATGGTAGCTATAATTAAATTTTTTTAGCACTTCTCATTATAATACACTGTTTTCAGTTGCTTATGTATTTACCAAGTTTAACCAGTGGAAAAAAGGCAAGGAATGGACCTTAAAAATCAGAAGAAAAAGACACAGGGTAACCTGAACCATAAAAGCAAAAATCTTTATATATATGACCGGCAATCTTGAAGATCTATATTCCACTGCTGTCAACAAATAAATTGGTCTGAGGGGCAAAATAAATACATTTCTCTCTAAAACTTAACTAGAATCATCCACATGTACTGCTGTTAGACAGTCTTTTAATTTAAATAATAAAGACTGCTGTGTGATGAAGTTACCATCTGAACTTTATTAATTCCTTATGTAGGTAACATATCATTAGTTGGTGTCTTTTTTTTTTTTTTTCTTAATAAAGTCACACATTCAAAATTTTCTGAGAAGTCAGCATAAGACATGCTGGATGAGATTTGTACAATTTACTGTTACAGTGGAAGTCAGGTAGAACTCTATTTTCAGCATGACATAGTGCTGAAAAGAGGTAAAAGAGGAGATTAATATATATTTTTTAAACTCAGTGTGTGTTTTAAGCAGTGGGTGGTAAATAAGACCTTAGGCTATTACACTGGTGAAAGCAAATAATTAAAAACTGTTTATTTGCCAAATGAGATATACCTCTTTGGAAAACATAGGATGTTTCATGGTGTACACAAAAAAGAACGTATTAAATCTACAGAAGCAACGAAGAACTTGGCCTTCCTTAAATTTTAGGTAGTTGATTTTGTAAACTCAACGTTCACATGATACAGAATTGTGGATGTAATGTACTGCAAGCTTGTCATAAACATCTGTTTTAATATGATAGTTTGCCAACATAATTTTGTAGTGTTATTTTCAAGATAAAGCATTTTGTTTCTTTTATATCATCTGGTAAGAAGCTATATACTCTTATAGGATCTCTGTCTTGCTTGAATTGGAGGGAGATTTGGCCTTAGAGTTGGCTGAACTTGCTCCTTATAGGTCAAATTCTTCACCTTCATGTAATGCCTGAAGGAACATACATGTTGTGTGCCTTCTTGATGTTTCTAGTTTGATGGCTATCCACAAAATGAATACCTCTGACATTTAGGTAGGCCAACCCCCAATAACTTATTCCAGTCTCTCATACAGAACTGGAGTCACTCAGTTCTACACAGAGCAAGCCTCAATACTTCCAAAAGGAGAAAGTCTTATGTCTAAATTTAGCATTAATAAATTGGAATACTTCCATAAATTGTGTTATTCTGCTTGACTCATATCAGTTGTGCTTTGATAAATATATATGAATTCTGAATTTGGTCCATATTTCCTTCAAATCTGGAGATTCCGCATTTCTCTGTTAGCTGAACTGGTCAAAATGTTTTATCAAGAAAATAACTGAGCTAACAATATAATGATAAAATAGATGTTTTCATGAAAAAGATACTCATGTTCAAAAATTCAGTTTTCATTTTAAGCACAACAAAATAGCAAAATAATTATAAATTTTATTTCATTAGGTTAATAGCAAAACATTTTGCATTACTGTCCCCCTACTCCCTCAAAATATGGCAGAATAAAACTGAAAATTATAGCAAGGTGAACAAAAAACTAACATATTATTTAAGTAAAAAGCTTTTTTTTTTTTTTAATTATGTTCCCTATCAACTCTATTTTCTTGAATTTGCTTCACTTTCCAATGACCTTTCATTATGGATGTTTGTTTATGTTCATCAATCAGACTAGGAATTAATTTCTATTACCTGCTATGTATTTGCTCATAAATGAGATAGTTGTATGAACTTTGGCAGACTTTTTTCATGACTCTCAAAGAATCCCCAGAAGACACCATCTTTTATAAAGAGTACATTTATTACAGTTTTAGTGTACTTTCTTTTTTAAAGGAAGAAAGATATATTTCAAAGAAATTAAAAGATCATTTTATGGGTTTTATTATTTAATTATCTAATGTATGCCTTAACTATTTTTTTCTCAGATTATGCTGGATAAAATGAAAAAGATTGAACAAGGGAAGGGCTGTGTTTTCGTTTGAAACAGCACTGGTTTTTATGTGTGTGTGTGTGTAACAGCAGATTACACAAGTCTGATATCAGATAATACACTGCTAGCTAAATAAAAACAAAAAATAAAAGCAGCAATGATCTATCAACTTTTTATCATCTTTGTGTTCAAGAACATACAGTCTCTGAAACAGTGTTTCATTGGTCCTTGTTCTGCCATCAGCAAGAAAACCTATGCCATATAGCAGTGTAGTAGGATTCAGTATTTAAGGAATATCTGGAATTTGGGAAGACTGCCTTTATGATACTTATTTGATGACCTAGGTCAAGCGCTAGTATATAGGTAATAAGAAGAAAAAAATCCTTAGTAAAAGAGACAGATTGTGTTTCACAGGTTTCACATCACTAGAAAAATCAGTATTTAAAACCTGCTTTCTTTTCTGGAGGCAACAGTAGCAAAAAGAGGATATGAGTTTTAGCAAACAAAAAATTGTAACCAAGGACTGAATAACAACAAGCCACAAAAAAAAATTTGATGCATTGATCAAAGAGAAAGAGACAATTTACTTCACAATCAGATCAAAATCTGTATTTGGACAATTTCCTAGGCTATCAGATGTGACAGCAGTGTGCAAGGAGAGAGAGAGAGCTCGCAAATGCTACTTTTCTCCCACATTGTGTTTTCCCCCCCAAAAAAAACACCCAAAACAACAAAAAGAGTATTGTGTAATGTTTTTCATATGGTATGGAAGAATTGAGGAAGTTTATAAATTATTCCTGTATGCTTTTCCTCAGAAGAAAATCATTCCTTTACCCAAAAAGTCAACTTGATGAGGATCACCCACTGTACAGAGCAAAGAGGTGACACAATGCCAACATTAATGTGTGGTTGACAATGTTTTCTGAGACTTCCTACACATTTGTACCTCAAAATCTCTGATATCTGACACCAAACTTTTAAATTATGAACAAATGAAAAGTAAAATCTTCAGAGGAGAGACTAAAAATTTTCAACTTCACGTGTAGGAAGTTCCAAATTTATATTGTCTTACAGTGGAAAATGGATTCTTGGCTTCCCTTTGTGCTTTTAATCACTTCTACTGGAAGACTGAAAAGCAAAGAAAGCAAGAAAATAGAAAATGAATGAAAGGCTAATTAAGTAGTTGCTAGAGATACTATCTGGCCGCTTTACATTTGATTTACACTAGTGAAGTGAGCTAATCCAAAATGTAGGTAAAGTAATGTCCCTGTTTAAACTATACAGATTTAATTACATTACATCACATCACAGCAGATTTTACTCAGCTTCTATGTTGTATACCCAAAGAATGGGAAAGGAGATGATCTTTCCCTAGGATTCACACTGAACTTTGATCTATGACCCTAATTAAAAGTATTAATGAATACTCCTGAAATGGTTTTTACTTGCCTCGAACATCTGGAAGACCTCTAGCACACCTTAAGCGTGGCATGATAGATAAAAGGAATGACATTTCTCCAGTGGCCAAAATTTGGTACAGCCATGAGACAAAGCAGGGTCAAAAAATGGTAGGTATTAAAAAAGAAAGAAAACAGAAGAAGAGGAAACTCTGAACTTGTCGCTCACTCTGTAAATGTGGAATTTCATGTCCTATTCAATTATTCATCTCAAATAATTAAAAAAAAACAAACCCAAACCAATTAAACCCATTTAAGAAATTTTAATATCCTTATAGAGGATCCTTAGCACACTGGGCATTACAGTAGGCTCCTATCCCAGCCACACAGTGATTTTGAATAAAGTGTTGTGCTGTGGACATAAATATGGAAACACGCTATGAAAAGCTAATGCAAATTTTTGTGCATCTGCAGGCAAATCATCCCACAGAGGCTGCAAAAGGGTGTATTAGCTTCAGGTGTAGGAGTGAGATGGAACTACACTTCAAACTCTGGACTTCTGCTGAATTAAAAAACAAGGACTAAATTTCATTCAAAACAAGGAAAACATATGTGAGCATGTGAGTGGCCTAAAGATATGCAAACTTTCTTTATATTCTGCTGCTGAAGAGGATGATCTGGTCCCAGAACAGATGGTTACACTGGCCACATCCTGTGAAGAGATCAGTGCCCTCATGTCCATTTAAAAAGCAGTTCAGGCAATCAGACCTCTGCTGCAGTCAGACCCCTGGGTTACAAATGATTGTTTCCACTAAGTGTTTCAGATAAAACAATGAGATGGGGTCATGAGCATATTCCCTTCTTGCACTGACCTGTGGAACTCAAATGGCATTCGATGGACTTTTAGAAAGAAATTGCATCCTCTTTTTTCTCCCTCTTCTCAGGAAGTGCCATAAAAAGAAACAGACCCAGAGACTTCATAAAGTCTCCAAGGAAAATTTGTTGCTGCCATTTACTTTCTCAGGAAAATCTTCACATATATTGGTTGTAGATGACAGCAGAAAAGCTCAGGACAGAATGACTGATAGATAGCTGCTCTAAAACTTCTGACTTAGTCAGCAAGAATACTTCACTGACACTTGGAGATGTGGAATTTTTCCACATGACATTTTTGTGAGTGCAACCCAAAAAATAGTCTCATTTTAAAGAATTTGGGAATCTCTCATTATATATTTTACTCCTGTTATTCAAGAGACAACAGAGATACTGGCTGCACTGTAAAGAAAAGAACATAGTATTTTTGATATGGTGCTTTTCTAACACTAGTATTTTTATCATATAAATTATTGATTCTATATATTTCTAAAACGACTCCTTAGTTTGAGAAACATGTTACGCTTACATTTACTGTTCATTTCCTGTGTCACTTTACATGATTTCTGCTTATTCTGCTTTGATAACAGATGTACTGTCAAATCTAGTGAGACTGCGTTTTGCTCCTCTGATGTTTGGATAGCCTATAATATAATACTTGTAATATCTATGCCATTTGCATTTTAATTTGATATTGTATGTGGTTAGCAAATATTCACTTTTACTGAACTGAAGGTTCTAGTAATGTTTAACGTTTCAAAGAATTAGACAACTGAAATGGTTCCATAATATCCACAGATTTATCTTAAAACTTTTCAGTGAAGAGCTCTGCCATTTTTTTGTATTACCTGTCCGTATTCAGAAATGTTGTGTCAAAGCGAGATCTATTGACATAAGTCAATCTACTCAGACATGATGCTCTTAAATAACAGTAAAGGCAAGTTCAGGAGTTGTTTGTATATTGGCCAAACAATTCATATAGGATAAGTAAATTGAGTAATATCTGTATAATTATCACAGACATCTTTCAAAATCAAGAGTCCAAGTAATACAAAATGGCAGTCAAAGTATCTAGATTTAGATGAACACAATTTACCAAAGAAGTTGAGAGAATCCTTGTAGGACCATGCTGAGCAGCCACTAGCTGGTGGTAAATGTTTGAGTCCCATCACACCTTATCCAAAATCAGCAGACCCAAATCAAGATAGAGAATTTGAAAAGCTTGGAAAAAAGTCTTGAAAAGCATGATGTCATAGAATCATAGAATCATAGAATGGTTTGGGTTAGAAGGGACCTTTAAAGATCATCTAGTCCAACACCCCTGCCACAGGCAGGGACATTTTTCACTAGATCAAGTTGCTCAAAGCTTTGTCCAACCTGACTTTGAACACTCTTCCAATGATGGGGCATCCACAACTTCTCTGGGAAACCTGTTCCAGTGCCTCACCACCCTCATCATAAAAAAAATTTCTTCCTTATATCCAGTCTAAATCTACCCTCTTTTAGTTTAAAACCATTGCCCTTTGTGCTGTCACTACAGGCCTTGGTAAAAACTCTCTTTGTCTTATAAGCCTCCTTTATATAATGAAAGGCTGCAATAAGGTCTCTCCAGAGCCTTCTCTTCTCCAGACTGAACAACCCCAATTCTCTCATCCTTTCTTCATAGGAGAGGTGTTCCAGCCCTCTAATCATTTTCGTGGCCCTCCTATGGACCCACTCTAACAGGAGCATGTCTTTCTTGTACTGAGGACTCCACAGCTGGATGCAGTACTCCAGGTGGGGTCTCACCAGAGCACAGTAGAGGGGATGAATCACCTCTCTCGACCTGCTGGCCACACTTCTTTTGATGCAGTCTAGGATATTGTTGGCTTTCTGGGCTACATTCGCACACTGCCAGCTCATGTCCCGTTTTTCATCCATGAGTATCCCCAAGTCCTTCTCCACAGGGCTGCTCTCAATCAATTCATACCCCAGTCTGTATTGATATTGGGGACTGCTCTGAAGGAGGTGCAGGATCTTGCACTTGGCTTTGTTGATATCATGTAGTGCATTTGTATACCTTAGAAACTGTTTTTGAGTTTAGTGCCTGTTTAACATGATCATAATGACTTCTGTTCATGCTGAAAAAAGTAAAAGTGTGTGTACAACGAAGATATTTCACACCTGGAACTAAATATGGGTGGGGTTGAGCCATCTTTGACTAGAACTTCATTTATATTACCTACATCAATAGCTTTTTGGAAGGCCACCACCTTTTGGGTGAGGAAAAAGTATTTAGCATATTCCAACAAAATAAGTAAAATATACTGAATATTGCCACATCATTTAAATATAGAGTCTTTCATATTTTTCAAGTCACATTCACAGACCTCCAATGATAGGCTCAGAGGTCTAAACCAATATTTTTTTCTGGAGTTAATGTTTCCTGACAATGAGCTCAGGTTCTATATTTCTTGCCTACAGTTCTTATTCATTTATAAAAGAAGAAATACTGCAATTACCTGTTGCTGGATTTCACTTTCTTTCTGTTTAGGTTTTTAAACATCTCTAGTGCCAAAATAATTAGAAACAGAAAGTTGAAGTTTGACCTTCATTGAGAAGTACCTTTGCTCCTGTGGAAATTGATTTTGCTTCAAGGGAGTTAAGAGGTTCTGCAAATTACACTTCTGAACAGTGAACAGCTCTTTGTGTACAACTTTAATACTTTTCTTGTCTGACATTTGTTATTAAAGAAAGTCATGATGATTATGACATGGGGCTATCTAAACTAAAACAGTAAACGCATTTTCTTGTAGCCTTCTTTTTTTCAGCCTGTGATGTCATTGACGGTTTTCTTCTCACAATTCTACTATCAGACAGTAATTTCTGGTCCTTTATAGCAACAATATAAAATGAGGATAGCAGTTCCTCTCTCCTTTGATGTACAGATTTCTAGTCATGCAAGAAAGGTAGAATTTTAGATCTGAGTTCCATCACACAATGTTTCAGAGAGGTTTTGAGTTTCAAAGAGATTTTCAAACAGGTGCAGAGCTATTAATATATAACTACCTACTTACGTAGGAGTTCAGTGTTATTTTGTACATTTGTATTATAAATAATAAGAGTATTATTTTCCTTAAATTACATAATTAAAAAAAATATTGTATCTTCTAATCAATTCAATTCCTTATCTGTCCCATGTGTAACAACACAGATACCTCTGTGAATAAGGAAAAAAGTGCCTTTTGGCCTTCTTTTCTTTCATATGTGCATAATTCTCATAATAACTAGTAAGTTAATGAGTGCAAAAGAGAATATAGGCCTCTCTGGGTCTAAAGTGATAGTTGTATTTTCAATGGTAAATTTGATATTGAACATTGATATAGAGAAGGTGTTTAGAGGAAACAAATACTGTATTTTAATGAGGAAAAGTACAACATGGACAGCAGAAATACAAAATTCTACACTTTGTCCTCCCACACTGACCATCACTAGGAGATGGGAAGTGGAATATTGAAATAGTCCGAGTATTAGAAAGACTAATGTGTCTTTTATGTTACTTAAAGAAGTAAAAATAAAAAGAGACAAATAGCTGAACAGTGTATTTCAATGAGCTTCACTAAGTAAGTTTAATAAGTCCAGACTTCACCTTTTTTATTGAGGCTCTCCTTATTCAAAGAACAGTTTTGATTTTGTGAATAACTATCTATTTCAATTTGCTAGAAGCAAGTCAGCTCAAGATCCTGAGCACTAAGCATGGTGAGTTTTGATCAGCAGCGATTTGGACTAGATTTGAACAGATAATCTAGAAGTGGAAGTACTGTTACTGCCATTCAGCTGTCTCATCCCCATCATTCAAGATGAACATAGAGCAAAAGCTTGGTAATTCCAGTATGTATAAGTTGTGTGTATACTTCTGGTTTCCATATTTTTATATTTCGGTGTTCTTAGCTAATCTGCATGTATTTTCTAAAAGCAACTTCCTGAGAATCTGATTTAAAAGTTTATTTAAACAAGCGATATTCTATTTTACTCAACACATGAAAAGACAAAGCAGCCTCCGAAAGAGGTTGATTTATTTTTAATGTGATATCAAGTAAAAGCAAAATTCAGTAATAGTGCTTGCATATGACTAATACTTGTCTAAGACATATTATTGCAGGCTGTTATTCTAAAATACTTTGAATAACACCACTGACACTACTACTCAGCATTGAGAGCTCAATCAACTGATAACGACATAGTGTGATTCCTTTCATCTGATTGACACTGAGAGATCTATCTTCCCACTTATGTTTACAAGTAACTCCCTTCTTTCTCACTGACAGGGAAAGAAGTCATTAACAAGTCAAACAGCTAGCTGAAGAACATACAGGAAACCCATGGTGGAAGTGGGAACAGGATCATGAACTGGCTCCACTTCGGATGCTCAGGCCATAGCAATTAATTGTGTCCTATGTGACACCTTTTTTTTTTTTTTTTTTTTTTTTTTTTATGAAAAGCCTTGAATGCCTGTGTTCAAATTATGTGCAGTTTAATGTTACATAAACTTCCCAGAACCATTTATTTCACCTGTAGAGAAGAATTCTTCATGTCTTATACAGGGAGCCCACTAAGAGAACATAAGAAATGATTAATTAACTTGCTGTGATGATAGAAAACAAATTTTTGAAGCCTTCTTCAAGCCTGAAACAAAACAAAATAAGTAAAAAAAACAAAGGAAAATAAGGAAAAAAAGGAATGCGGTTTGATTTTTATGATAGAATGATTTAACATATTGTGAAATCAAAATGTTCTGGAAAGACCAGTTAAATGAATCTAAAAGTTAATCAATTAGATATCACTGGTACATTGGCGTAAATATATAAGTATGTGCTAGTTAACACCACTCCAGGAAAAAAAAGTATGATTAGAATTTATGGAAATGATTAATTAAAAAAGTTTAAAAAGTTGACAAGTTAAAAGATGAAGACCAGTGCAACAAAAATGACATAGAAAAAGTCTGAAACCACTATGCACAACAGAAATGGTATTTACCTCAGGTGAAAATATCACAGAACAACATTATTTTTATCAAAGAAAATATAAGTTATTAGGATTCAAGTTTTATGCAAAAAGCAGTTTGACAATGTTGTAGGAATTAAAAGCTTAGATAACAGAGCAGAAAACTTAAACTGATAAAACTAATAAATATGAGCTGGGAAAGCAAGCTCTATGATTTTTATCATGAAAAGCTAAGTTTTATAAAAAGTGCTGGATAAGAAATGAAGAGGTATTCTTAAACTTCTTCCTTATATATAAATTTTAAGAATCCCTTTAAGGTTAACAATGGAAGACATAATTTCTTAACTAAACCTGGCATAAAACTGTGATTGTTCTCAAGTTTCAGAATCTGTCCTTTCCCTAGATTTTCTGCAAGCTGTGTATGCTTTCTCAATAGACGACACGCAAGTAACAGGAAATGAGCAATAGGGAGGAAACAATAGCAATTATTTAGCATCCATGCTAATTTAGTTGTTCCATTATACCCCCAAAACATGTAATAATCAATGTGGTAGTACCCTCAAGGAACAGCTGACATCAAAACACATTTAGATATCCTTGGAATCTGACATAATTTTAATGTTTCACAAACCCATTGAAAATAATCCTAAATCACTTTCCAAGTTCCACTCCTAAATAGTCATAAAAAGAGAATCTTATTAATAACAATTTGCATTAAGTATCTGTCCTGGTTTCAGCTGGGATAGAGTTAATTTTCGTCTTGGTAGCCGATAAGGGGCTGTGTTTTGGGTTTAGGATGAGAACAATGTCGATGATACACTGATGCTTTGGTTCTTGCTAAGTAGCGCTAAGCTGTTGCTAAATAGGTGCTAAGTGGCGCTCACACTGGTCAGGGACTTTTCAGCTTCCCCTGCTCTGTCGGGTGCACAAGAAGCTGGGAGGGGGCACAGCCGTGGGGGTGCTGACCCAGACTGGCCAAAGGGCTATTCCATACCATATGACGTCATGCTCAGTATATAAGCTGGGGGAAGAAGAAGGAAGGGGGGGGATGGGACGGATGACATTGGGTATGATGGCGTTTGTCTTACCAAGTAACCGTTACGCGTGATGGAGCCCTGCTTTCCTGGGGATGGCTGAACACCTGCCTGCCGATGGGAAGTAGTGAACGAATTCCTTGTTTTGCGTTGTTTGCGTGCACGGTTTTTGCTTTGCCTATTTAACTGTTCTAATTTATTTTACTTCAATTATTAAACTGTTCTTATCTCAACCCAGGAGTTTTCTCCTTTTTACCCTTCTGATTCTCTCCCCCATCCCACTGGTGGGGAGTGAGCGAGCGACTGCGTGGTGCTTAGTTGCTCGCTGGGGTTAAACCACGACAGTATCACAGAACTTTTTTTTAAGTTCATGCATTTAAGAGAAACAGTTCTAGAAAGTAGTGGAGATATTCCCAAAAGCAAAAAAAAATTCTCCCATATTCAAGGCATCATGTCCTGTTATCTTCAACCTTGGAAACAGTATTTCCTGAGGATAGAAACTATGTGCAATCATTTGAAAATAGGAATCAGAATGTGAGTGAAAAAGATAGAATACTATTTGTGGAGTTTCTGCCACAACCTTTCACAGAATTAGGGCTTCAGGGGCTAGAAATCTTTATAGCAACTTCTTTTATACAAGCAAGGCCATTATTGAAAGTTTAAATTAGAAACACAAACAAATTAAAAATACAACCAAACAAAAAACCCATGCCCCCCCCCAAAAAAAAAAAACCCTAAAACAACAAAACACCAGGGTAGTTATTTCATTTTTTGTAAGTCTTATAGAGATTTCTTCCCTTGCTATGTCAAGGCATTTATCTATCTAGAAATGAATTTGCAAACACTAGAACAGCTCTAGTGAGATTTTTCTGTGGCTCATCTTTCTGATTTGTTGGAATCCAACAAACTTTTAATTGGAAAGCTCATACTGGGAGGCATCTCCCAGTACAAGCTGCTTGCTCTGGCAGCGCTAGTAGATTTCTATTAGAGCAATGCAAATTCACATTGCAAATTAGTTCTTTAATACGTGCAAATGGAAAGGACACTGGTGATACCCTGTTATTTTATTGCAGTCCATATGGAAGGCTGGACCATATCACACAAGATTTACTTACCTCAAGCAATAACTTCATAGTATCAAGAATAGAAAATGCCTTTGGGTAGTGCAGACTCAGTCTACACATAACTCTGTGGAGGGCAGTCACAGCCCTCATTATGAGGCTAGGAGACCTTAGCCTTATGATAAGGCTAGGAGACTTAACTTTTTGTGATTTACAATAAATTATTGCTTCTGTGCACTGAATCTTGGACTGCTTCCACAAAAATAGATTTTCACCATTCTGGCATTCAAACTTCACAGTCCAGTAGACTCTCTGAATTATTTTAGAAATGCAGGTTTACCTGAGAACAGATGCACCTTGGGCAGCTACTTAACAGCAGCACAGAGTTTGTGACTGTTTCAGAACTAATTTGAGGAAATCCATATGAACATTGCTGCACTGATAGTTTGTGTCCCATCATGGCTTTCACCTTTCTCATTTTTCTTTCAGATCTGTGTATCCCGGACAAATATATTGGATCCGGTTACATGCTGCACTTTCCTTCTTGAGATTTATTTTAGTTTCTATGGGACAGATGACTAAATAACATAATCTGTGCTTTTAGTCTCTTATAATGCAATACTTGTCTATCCTAATATAAATTTCATTGTGATGATTCCATATTTACACCAATGTAATGGACAGTAGCAGTTTGTCCACATCACATGCTTTTTTTCACAAAATCCTTTTTGGTATTTGTAGTCTTTAAAGCTATGCCAGTATTTTCTCCCTATTTCTGCCCCCCCCCCCCCCCCCCTTATTTTATTAAAGCATCCACATTTTTAATGAACTTTCTGCAGACCTAACTACCTCTCCCCCCAGGAAATAATTTCTGTTCTTATGCCCTAATGATTTTAGTGTTTCCATGGAATAATCTTGTAGACATTCATTCATGGCTAGTGAAGTCAGTAGTGTGTTTTTAACTGCTCCATCCACCTCTGTATCAGTGCATAATATTATTAACACCTGTATTTCTAGTTATGTACATATTTCCTCCACATCAGTTCCACTGCATTGCTTCCTTAGGATCAGTCTAATAAAGGTAGTGTAGTGTTTACAAATTCTAAGAAGCTTTTCTCATATGAGTTTCCTAGGGATAAGCTAAATAATAAATGAGCATGACCTTTATGCATTTGAGCTGGCTGAATATCCTGAAGGATTCCTGTCCTCTTTATTGTGTCCTGATTCCTCATGTCCCTCCAGTCTGAGCTCCAGCAAACAAAGCAAAGCTGTACCAACTACAAGAGCAGCACCAGATATTGCCTTTCTTACAAACACCAGGCCAGTGAAGATCAGTGAGGTTAGTGCCTTAAGCTATGGATTTGAATAAGACCTTTTACATTAGAGTTTGAAGCTGTAATGAACAGCTTGCTGGAGTTATTTCTTTTTTCACTTGGAAGAAATTTTGAGGAAAATGAGAAGGGAGACTTGAAATTTCTGTATTGCAATTTGTCACTCTAGAGAATTCATAATAAATAGACTACAAGCCATTGACTCATTTCTGATCTTTACTACAAGACCAGCTCTCAGTCCCTTATTGGCCATGAAGTTTCATACATGTGTGGTGAATTAATATACGTAGTCTGACCATGCATACAGTTCTATATCTAGCTTGCTAAAAACTATAAACCATTTTTAACCCACATCTATATATAAATATGGTTTTTACTTATGTAATTTCTGTCTACCATATGTTTCATCTTGGCAGTCTTGTTATTTAATTTTAGAGCATGTAGTTTCATAGTTACTGACAAGAAATGATCCATATAACTCTATTTGACTATTTGTTTTCCAAACACACACATATATAGAAGAACAACAATATCATAATACTTTACATTACCTATATGTTATTTCTGAGAGATAAAAATTTGTGTAACTGAAGTTCAGTTATTGTACGTATAGTACTATCACATTAGCAGAAGTCAGCATTTTGTGAGGACTAGTGTACCTCTCAGCAAAGTGACAGTTTGCAGGCTGGCTTTTTTATTTGACATGCTACATGTTAGAAGGCATATCTCAGATGAAATAAATTATTGTGCAATGCCTTTAACTTCCATCAATAATGGGTCACACACCAAAAATGCCTCTACCCATATCTATATTTCACTGAAGTCAAAATCCTTTTATCTACAACAGCCTGACACTTATTAAAACCCTACAAAACTAGCCAATAGTCCTTAAAATAAAAAATGTTGAAAATAACTTGATTAAGCTAAGAAATAATAGTGATGGTTGAAGAAAACATGAGAAAAATATAAGTGAAATTTTTGTTTGAAGACTTTTTTCCTCTTTTGTATGCTTTGATACAGGGCTGCAAGGGATTAGCAATAAAAGAATAAATAACTAACTAACTTCTCCATGATTTCATATTTTCCTCCATGTTCTCCAGCTAACTCAGTTTTATGCTCTTTTCTCACAAATCAGTTCTTAAATCACATAACTCTCCAAGTTCAGGAACATTGTCTTCACAGTTAAGCTTGACTCAGAAAAAAAAGTGCAGATGAGATGTCCATAATCTCTTCAGATTTTCACTGAGCAATATTTTATAGAAAAATAGTTTCCAAAGCCCTTCAGAAGGCAACAATCAGAGAAAGGATCTCAACTAGTTCTTTCCAGGGAAGTATTCAAAATTTGACCAATCACTAGACTGAAACATTTATGATTTTCACTGAAACTTGTTTGTTCTTGGATATACATTATCTTTTGAGGAAAAAACCCCCAACATTTTACTTCATTTAAAAATTGAATTAATAGAGCTTTACAATTAATTAACTAATTTTAATTAATCACTAAATGAATTCTTATTATTAAAAATAACTCTTTAGTGCAGGGACTTCTGAAATGGGTACAAGGTAGAAACAAAATGCCATCACCAGTGGTTTAAGAGATTTGTAATGGCATAGAGACCTTTTAGTTTCTTTGAATCAGATCTTTGTCCAGTATAGATCAAGGTAGGTCTACTGAGGACAGTGGATATATATGGATTTACAGCTGCTGAAAATCCATGGTTTTGGGATCAGAAAAGGCCATGCATTAAAAAAGATCTTCTCAACAGTACAACCATAGAACATCACTCAGTAATTATCATAGTAACCTCAATAATATACTTGTGGGCCCTCTTTTAAGATGTCATCAGATTCGATTCACTTTGCTTTGCTTTGTTTTGCTTCACTTCTGTTCTGTTCTGTTCTGTTCTGTTCTATTCTATTCTATTCTGTTCTATTCTGTTCTATTCTATTCTATTCTATTCTATTCTATTCTTCTCTTCGATTTGATTCAATTCAATTCAATTCAATTCAATTCAATTCAATTCAATTCAATTCAATTCAATTCAATTCAATTCAATTCAATTCAATTCAATTCAATTCAATTCAATTCTGTACTATTCTGTTCTGTTCTTTTAAGACTGAAAATGCTGAAAATACCACATCTCTGAGTAAGGGCTCTTTAACTGGAATGGTTCTGCACTACATTACTGTTCAGTCCTGACCTGGATCAATACTGTTTTCTGGTGACTACCTATTTGTCAATGTTAACTTCACTGATGAGTTTTCAGTCTCATTCTTGCTGTGGAAGCATAGAAATCATAGAAACTAAAAACATGTTTGACACTCCAGGAGTTTGTTTCAGTTTAAAGCTAGTACTTTTACTGAAAATCAGATCATGGGAAAAAGCAACCAACCAACCAACCAAAAAAGCTTGCTTATTCATATTGCTATACAGCAAAAGCCTGTATAATGCAGTTAAACCAGTAAAAGGATGCTTTTGTCAGAGCACAATGTCTGTTGCTTAAAACAGTTAATGTAGCTATATCATATTCGGTTCCTTTTATCAATGTGTACATCAAAACACATTCTACTACCCTAGTGTGGCAAAAGGTCTCTCTTGTAGCAAGTTTTACAAGCACTGTAATAACGAAAGATACTCTTTTAACTCTAATTTATGTTGGCAGAGAGGTTATGCTCTGAGAACAATCTAGAATTCATTCCTACGCCAGAAATGTTCAGAAAAAAAATGTGAGATTTAACTATAATCCTCATGAAAATAAAAACTGAATTAATGGATGCATTGCTACTAGAAACCTGACTTTCAAAATAATTATAATGTAAAAATAAAGCTAAAATAATACCAAGAAATTTTATGCCTCATTTCAGCATTTCTCAAGTATTCAACAACAGTAAACTATTTACAATTAATATACACAATCAAAGTCCCAACAGAATTTTCTGGAAAATAATAGGAAATTATTCAATAATAGCAAATTGTTGAATTTATTAGTGAAAGAGATTGCAGATCACAAGAAAAGTTTGCATATGCATATACAAACACACGAAATATTAGATTTTTTTCTTCTATTATGAAAAATGTGGTATGATATTTTTCCATCTAAGAATGAGAAGGTATATGTCTTGTGATATGCCATAGGCCAATCCATTGAAATTACATGTGATCTGATTCTTGAAAAATAAAAGCAGCCGTGTCAGTCTGTTTATATTCATATAAACCACACCCAGTAAACACCAACAAATATTAATTGTGGTTTTGTTTTGCCTTTAATCAATAAATGACTGGACATCTGTTTAAAATTCTAGGGCACAGAATAAATATTTTAGGCCTTTAAAAATGCCAGCAATTGTTAACAGAATGACATCTTCTGAAGAAACCTACTTTTGAAAATAAAAGCCTGAATAACTGATAACTTTTGGTGTCTCCATTTTCTTTCTCATTTCTTTTTTTAAATTCATCCTAAGTCAACTATAATTACAATCATGAGTTCCACCATCATGACGTCCCAACACCTTGCTCCTGCTGTCCTACAGATAAATCTAGATTAGGTAGGGATCACTAGGATTTCAGCAGCACATATGAAAGCCTGGAGTGTTTTCTCAGAAAGAATGTTCACACTTAATGACTACTTTTCCTTCCACCCATCCTCCACATTATTTTCAATAACAACTCTGGAGCAGAGATTGCAACACAACAGGCATGTAAATGATGATTTTTATAAAAATGGTCTGATACAAGTTCATAATAAAATAACAGAAACATTAGGAAATGATCTAAAGAAAAACAGAGACATTGTTCAGAATGGTGTTTTATCTTTAGGATGCTTCCTTCCATTACAGCTCAGTAGTCTATCATGTTATTTATGTTGATGACCGTTGGGCAAATGCCTCCATTGTATTTACCAGATTGGTTCCCCAATAAGCAACCTGAGGTCGGAGGTCTGTTTTCACATCCTACAAATCTGTTCTTGAACTTGTGTTTAATTATTATTTTTGTGGCCAAAAATACAGCACAAACAGACATGAAATTGAAGAAAGGATACTAAGAAAACCAGCATTATCTCAAAAATATTTATCCAAAATATTCAGCAAGCATCTATGAATAATTAACATGTTTTTGAAATCAAGTCTAATTTACAGGCAATCTGGTAACCAAAACCAAAACAAAACAGAGCAAACCAGATTGCAGTTCAAGAACATTTGGGGTGTAATCCTTTGGGGCTCTGGTCTGCTCCAGAGCACTTCAAACTCTGTTACCTTCACTCTTTCCTGCCGAAGATCAATCTGATCTCTGACACCAACAGCTGCTCAAAAGTTTTTGAGCTCATTATTTACCAGTTTAATCAGTAAAAGCAGTGCAGCGCTGGACCCTGTCCAGACCCATGATCCTATCCTTGCCCCACCACAAGCCTCTCTAAATGATGCCTTTGTCTGCTTTGCATAATTTTACCACAGGGCTCCACAGGTACAGAGGTCCTCATATTGTCCTCCACACCATAGACGAATGCTGTCTCAAGGATTAAAGTATTTTTCATAGCAGACTGTTAAGCATTGTCATTCTTTAACCTTCAGTATCTTTCAATGCTTACTCTTCAACTTTTTAGAGCAGTAGGTCATAAAAAACTTTAAGCCGAAATACTGCCTTAAGCTGTTTAATTGTGATTTTTAATGGGTCATTGTGTTTTTAAATTCATCATGTACAAAGACTAAAAAAGAAGAAAGAAAAAAAAGCTCTTTAAAAAAAGCTTACTTTTTCAGATGTGACTACTATTGAAAGATCTAGCGAGAGAGTGGGGTGAAAGAAGTGGTTGAGGAGAAGTGATGGACAGAAACACTTTAGTTGACACAAAGGGTGCCTTTACAATAGAGAACACAAGTGGCTTACTCTGGGATCCTTTCCCAGGTGAATAAGAGAGGTTGCTGTTGCCCTAAGAAAAAGAGGATCTTGATATAGTCTTATCAAGAAACCAATCTCCTTATATGTCCCTTGATGCTATTAAATACCTTGAGGTTTTTTTTTTTTCTTTTATTTCAAAGGAAGCCTTGTGAGTCATGTGCATGAAACCACGTCTTACCAGCTTATTAAGGCTTCATATAAAGAAATTCTACTTCTAGCAGAACTAACTCAAAATCATTATTCCAAGTTGAGTTACATGATAAAAGATACATTTATTTGCCTTTAAGTAATGAGTTCTCCTTCAAGGTGTTACACATTCATAATAAGAAACAATATTTTTCTCATTTGCATATTCTCATAAAAAAAATTCCATTTAACCAGAACATTAAAATTTCTTTTTTCAGCTCTGAATTATTAAATATTTTTATTTAAATATACATATAAATTCTTTTAATATCCTCCTCCATTCTCATTGATGTACTTGTGTAATGACAGTACAGCAAGGAAACGATAGGAAAGAAAAAAGGTTGAGGGTTTTTTTTTCAGATCAATTTATCACCCACTCGAAAGAGCAGGTGTTTGGCACGTAGCCTCAATTTCTGCAGAGCATCACTGATTTCCACATTTTTCTGTGCATACAGAAAAATATTTCATTATTCCAAACAGTTAAAAACAATCTTGTTCCCAGAGAGGAAGGTTTTCTGTTCAAAACCAAAAATTCTTAACACTTTTTAATCATAATATGGTATAAGTTTCATATTCTCCATCAATAACAATTTATTCATATTCATCACAGTTTATTTTTTCTCTTTCTGTAATAAAATTTGACATAGATTGCGGCAAAACACTTATGTTATATTTTGTGATGGTATTCCAAATTGAGGATGGGTACAGCTCCAAAGGAGAGTCTGCTTTATAATCAGGAATCAAAATTTGCCATTTTGGCATTCACAGCTTGATAGATCTTGAAAAGCTTTGCACAGCTGACTGAATTCAAGGGGGTCCTAACATATGCGCACACACAAACACAACATTTTTTTCAAAAAAAGGCATTTATTAACTAATCCTGTAGGTTTAATTACAGACAAAAATGTCACACGTGGTAAATCTCCCTCTGCTGGGCACTCACTATGTGACTGCATTTGGACTCTACATAATGACCCTGGTGCTCTTTTGCCTTTATTGAATGAAATAAGCTGCAGTTTCCAGTAGTCACTTCGCTCTCTCTCCCCCAACTCTCTCCCTCTTTCCCTCCCTCACTTTCCATCTCTCCCTTTTGTTCTCATCCAACCAAGCTTATGATGAATGTTGGTCCCTCTGAATACTCTCTCTGTTTTGTTGAACTTCTCTTGGTAATATTAAACTCTTTTGTCTTCATCTGTGGGGATTTCCTCATCTCCAAATCTCTTCATGCAGTCAAAAGTGATCAAATTATTTTACAGAAAAGTTTTGCCAATATGCAGTTTGCATACCAAATGTAAAATAGATTTGCCTTTCTTTTATAAGTTGTTTAAAAAACCTGTTGAAAGATAAACGTTCAATTAAGTCAGCTGTTTTCTCCAAAAGAGACAAATAAACAAATGTCAGCAATTTCTGTACAACCTTTCTTCTGGTTCTAGATTCTACATGTATGCTACTCTCCCCCAATTTCATCTGAACAAACACAAAAATGTAAAAATAAGCAGCTCTCCATACAAAATAGGACAAAGCTAGATGCCAGAAGGACAACACAGGACATCTTGATCTGCCTTTCTCTTTATACACCATCTACTCAGGAGAGACAGGGAAGAAATTTCCAATTCTTGTAAAAAGACAGAATTTAGATAGTAATGGATGGAGATCTATGGGTAAGGAACTTAAAGGAACTGGCTTGTATAAAAGTAACTGTGTATAACAGGTCTACTCATGAATTCAAATGCTTGAGGATCCACAAGTGTTCCACAAGTAAGAAAGAGCAGTAGAAATGCTTCAGGATGTTACCATAACAGGATGTTACCAAGAACTTGTACTTTAATATGCCTAACCTAAAACAAAAGTTAAAAATTGTATGATAAATGACATGTTAGGAAGTTACAATACAGAACAAAACATCAAACTTAGTGAAATCTGTTGGATGGGTATAGAATTAGCATAGTACTGTTAGGATGTCAGAATGTGTCTTCTAGTGCCTCTTCCACTTGTGTCAGGTTTAATTAAGCATTAATTAAATCTTGATTTTATGAATGTCCTGACCACAATCTTCTTGGGAATCCTTTTATAATTTTTATTTTTTTTTGGTTGGTTGGTTGGTTGGAGGTTTTTTGCCATCCTGCAAGATTGTTTCTCTCTTGCAGTTTCTTCTTCCAAACTTTCCACAACAAAGTCTCAGACTGTCACTTCTGATCAGGTTTGTTTTCAATACATATAATTCCTGTTCTCCTGCACTCATGCTTGTCCATCTGAATGTTCACCAGCTTTACTTGTGTCTTTTTTTCTCTGATTCTTTGCCTGGCATGTTCCACTGATTAAAGTATTACACTCCAGGTCAATCCAGTTGTTCATTATAGGTCAGAACTACAAACTGGTGGATGGAAAGTTGCACTGGTGCTTTAATACTAGCAGCCTCAAGTCCATTAATAAGACCTCAACAGTTAATGACTAGGGTAAGCGAGTAATTGCAAGTGTCTGAAGTGGGTATGTTGATTGTAGCAGCAGTTGATTCAGAAAAAATAAACAGAAAATATGATAGAAATATTTCATCCATTTTATCTTTAAAAAAGTCATTATCCCTATGTAAAGGGAGATCCAGACTCCAAATGCGAATAATAGTTCATTCATCAATGTTTCTGTGACACCTGCAAGAAATTAGCCAAGTAATAATGGCTTGGTGCAGAAACTGCAAGAAAACGTCTGAGAGCAATGTGTATAAAAAAACTGTAAAAAGAATATAAATAGCTCACTGCTTTTATCTTCCTTTCTTCAGGCAGTCTGAAAAGAGGAACTGCATTTTCTGTTGTGTGTGGACAGAGCTCCATAACACAGTGGACACAGTGGACATGGCAAGCGTAGAAGTGTTAATAAACAATGAAAGATTTGAGCCAGAGAAAACTGCAGGAAGTGGGTGCCTGGTAGAAGGAAAGCTGTGATGATAGCCATCATGCCAGCATTTCTGCTTTTTCTCCTGTTCATTAGAGGAACTAAAAAAGACCTCGAGGCAACATTGATCAGTCTGGTGTTTGACTAGCCTTGTCTCAGCTGAGAATGATCTTAACAACTTTGCTGCTGAACTTTTATATCACTGGAATTCAGTGGTGCTTACCATGAAACTGCGATGTATCATAACAAAATAATTGTAGTGCAGGGATAGTAGCATAAATACCTCATAATATGCTGGCTGTAAAAGGTAGGGTACACTGGGCTATATTTTGCTTGTCAGCAGCCCTCTATTGCACAACTATTTGCAAAGTTTGTCTCTGGAGATAAAAACTTTCTTTACTGTTCATGTGGGCCAAATCAGTAAGCATGTAGACTCCATCTTGATGAGGGCAAGTATCTTGTTATAGCCTTCTGCAGATCCTTTAGATGGGAGAACTTGCATGTGAAGTAACAAAGGATACAGGGGAATGGAAGGAAACAAATTTTACTCTAATCTCCTACCGTTATCTGAAGGTTTACCAGGATGTCAGTAAGTTTGCAGATGGCACCAAGTTGGGTGGGACTGTTGATCTGCTGGAGGATAGAAAGGCTTTACAGAGGGATCTGGACAGGCTTGATCAATGGGCCAAGGCCAACCGTATGAGATTCAGCAAGGCTTAGTGCCAGGTCCTGCACTTCGGTCACAACAATCCCATGCAACGCTACAGTCTTGGGGAAGAGTGGCTGGAGAGCTGCCTGGCGGAGAAGGACCTGGGGGTGTTAGTTGACAGCCAGCTGAATATGAGCCAGCAGCGTGCCCAAGTAGCCAAGAAGGCCAATAGCATCCTGGCTTGTATCAGGAATAGTGTGGCCAGCATAGTGAGCATCCAGGGGAAGTGAGCATCCCCCTGTACTCAGCACTGGGGAGGCTGCACCTCGAGTACTGTGTTCAGTTTTGGCCCCCTTACTACAAGAAGGACATTGAGATGCTGGAGCATGTCCAAAGAAGGGCAACGAAGCTGGTGAAGGTTCTAGAGAACAAATCATACAAGGACCAGCTGAGGGAGCTGGGGTTGTTTATTCTGAAGAAGAAGAGGCTGAGGGGAGACCTTATTGCTCTCTACAACTACCTGAAAGGAGGTTGTAACAAGGTGGGTGTTGGTCTCTTTTCCCAAGTAACAAATGATAGGACTAGAGGAAATGGCCTCAAGTTGCACCTGGGGAGGTTTAGGTTGGATATTAGGAAAAAAATCTTCACTAAAAGGGTAGTCAGGCATTGGAACAGGCTGCCCAGGGAAGTGGTTGAGTCTCCATCCCTGGAGATATTTAAAAGATGGGTAGATGTAGTGCTTGAGGACATGGTTTAGTGGTGGACTTGGCAGTGCTAGGTTAATGATTGGACTTGATCTTAAAAGTCTTTTCGAACCTAAACAATTCTATGATTCTATGATTCTATGATTCTATTTACTGTCAATTAGAATTTGTCTTTCTATGCCTGAGAATACGGCTCACTGAGTTAATATAGTCAGACTGACAGTTTTGCCATAATAATATTTCTGAATTTCTGTCTCTTCAAATAACACTGTGAGAAGTTTTGAGATAAGAATAGGGTAATAATGCACAGGAAATATTTTTTTTATTACTTTATTGCAAGAATGCAACTTCTTTATTCCTGTATAAACACCACTGTTTTTCATATTGTCATATTGGTGTTTTTTGATTGGGTTTTTGGGGGGTTTTCTTTGCTTTTTTTTTTTTTTTTCTCCAGGGCCAGACAGGTTAAAGCAAAAATTCAAGAAAAGCTAAGATCCGATTTGTTTATGATGCAAAAACATACATTAGGAATCCTATAATCTATCAATAAATAGACACTATTTGTTCTAATTTTCATCTGGAAAAAATAAGCTTTGTGTTATAAGGATTTGGAGCAAAGCCTTTCATTGTGGAATCCATTTTGCAAGAAAAGTTATAATACATAATTAATCTGCATATTCATTAAAACTACTTATTACACAACATTATTTTGCATAACGTAGTAAAACTCTTTAAAATGCTGGAATACTTGAAAGGAATCATAATTGTATAGCTCCACTACAATGATATTTGCCTGTCGAGAAAACACAAGGTACAAATCACATACTCGTTTTTAAACAAATCCAAGTCTCCCTGAATTACCTGGCTAGTTACTTTGCTGAATCATTGCCAAAATACTACACAATGCTTCAAATTTTTCATTTCAGAACATTCACTTCTTAAACTTTTGGAGGAGATTTTGAAATTTCTTAATAATTTCCTAATAATTCTTTTTTCTTGGTAAAGAGGGGCTTTGAAAAGAATCTTATATTAGATAGTAGAAATAGCAAGAATCTTAAAAAAAACAACAACCAAACAACACCCCCCCCAAATCTTAGAGCTTTCTGTATTAGAGTATTTTCTGTATTACCATATTTTTTGACTAATCAACCCTTTCAGCAATGAGTTATGTGCTGTAAGATCAGAATGATATTTCCATAAATCCTAACTCTCTTTTCTCCCTCTAAAACAACTGTGTGTCATGGACAAATTGATCTGCTTAGTTAAAGAAATATTTCACAATTACATGTAAGTTAAATATAATAATGCTTTTTGTTATTAGTGGTTACAGTGAATGGGGATATAGGTAAAAAAAAAGAAACCTATTTTTACATTAATATTTTCCTCACTAGATGTGGATTTATGGATATGTAGAATCCAGTTCCAAGCTTTCAGTGTATCTGGACTTCAGTAAATTTTATGAAAAATGTTAGCAATTTTTATTGCCTAAATGACTACATTCTGGTAAAAGCCACTGGGAAAATGTCAGTTCATACCCATTCCAAATTGTGACATTGTTTAATTTTCTGCTAGGAAGAACAGAAAAAAAGGCTTCTGTTTGCTCCACTAGTAATCACAAAATAAATTCAATGGGGAACTTGTCTACTGATGCTGCAAGCATACTACAAACTCCTCATCCAACAGAAAGAAAGGTGATAAAAATGCATTTCACTAGGTCAACACCTTTAGCACAAAACAGGTAAACACATTCAGTTTCTGTCTATCAGACAACAGTTTCTAATGGATCTTTAAAACTCTGGCATGTAACACCTTCACATCCTTGAAATTGCTAAACATTTGGCAGCATGTTATTAGCCCCGTACGTACCAAAAATATGCTTTGATCTTTCCTTCCTGCTTTCATGCTCAGACATTTCAAACAACCAAAGCATATGTAATAATGGTAAAAGTTTAATACATGACTTTATTGTTAACATTCTAGCTTGTATATATTCCTTTTACCATTTTGCAACATAAATGCTACAAGAGATGGGTGTGTATTTTGAAAGAACAATGTAAAAATTATGCAGTTAAAATGAAGTCATGTTTTGCATTTCTCTTTGATGACTTTTTTTTACATAAGAACCTAAAACTTTGTACTGAAAATGTGCATGTGCTTTTATTTTTTATTATTTCTCACTATGTTTGCTTTCATGGATTTAAATAGTGTCTATTTCCCCAAAACTTAGCAATAGAGTTTTTAGTTAAATTTTATTGATTGATCAGTGATGTTTCTTTTCCATGATTAAGACCATGGTGAGTCACTGCAGTAGTCTACAGTACAAAAAAATCATTGAAGTACCTTTATAGGGCAATGGGTTATGAGACACCTTAATGATAAGAGGACAGTAGACACGCATGGTGCTTTTCTGTAGATTCTGAGATCATCTCTATAAAGGCTCTGTTGAGATAGGAAAATCTTCTGCTAGGCTGTTTACTTCCTGGCTTTGCAAGGCATGCTTGAGATTGTCTAATGTTTTTCAGACATTCAAGGGAAATGCTCAAGAAACTATTTGAGAATATTTGTTATCCACTGCATGAATTTGAAATATTGTTTGATTATGCACAAATAATTATTTAGCAAGGTAACAGCTAGTAAATTGGCATTCTTAGTATGGATGTTGGCAGCAAAGCACCACTGCACCCTTTATATTTATTTTTTACTTTTATTTTATTTCTGTTGCCTCTAATTATGACAAACTGGTAACAGAGAGAAAAATTAATAATTAGTTGTAAAATCAATGCTGTAGAAAATGGATTTTAAAGGACAGTCTAAATGCAGTTAGATGCAGTTAACATTTGAATGCTGAATTTTCGTTGCTAAGTGTGAGAAAAGTGTATTAGTTCAAACTAGCCTCCATATTATTAGACTAGCGGTTTATTGAGAAATTGTACAGAGTGCTATTGAGGCTCTCTCATACTCTTTAAGCCATTGCACCTTAAGTGTAATCAGTCACTTGGTGATTCTTTCAGTGCTGAAGAATTTCCTGATAGTTCTGTTATTCTTTTCCATATACCTTTGTCTAAAGGGCTAAGTGTGGCTATGCTTAGGACAGAGCAGGACATCTTCATTCTTTGATACCTGATAATCCTAGTGGTCAAATTCATTTTGGTGTTGAACTGCTTTGCAGACCTCCTTGTAGTCTCGATAGTCTTAGCATGGAGTCAGCTAGTTCCTCACCGCAAATCATCTGCTAGATATTTCACAAACAAGGTTGTTAAGAAAATGCTGTAGGGAACGGAGCATTCTCAGTTTGCTTTTAGATGTTTTTGCAACAAAAGTATTGGAACCACTTGAGGACTGTTAATAAATCATCAACATTTCATAGATCATCAAGTCTAATATTTAGTCACATCACTATCAAGCAAGGAGTCAATATGAGAGGGAATTATCTGTGCATTTATGTAAGGACCATGTATTCTAAGATTTTAAGTAATCTATCAAAAAATAGAGTGTTTTTTATAACTGTAAACCAAGACCAAGTGCACATTAATTCTCAGAAATCACAGACTTCAGGTTTAGGAAAAGGACATTCTCAGATAGCATTATCACCTCTTGATTTGGGTTCCCAGTTGGCTTGCTGAAGCTTGAAATTTTTTTATCCTTAGTCAATGAGGTGACATCTGTCTAGCATCTTAAACAACTTTTGAGATGTGACTAAGAGCGAGTTGGAAACAGGGATACATAGTAATGCTGGACTTGGATACCTTTTTGTTGATTTTTTTTTTTTTTGTAAAATTACTTGTTAGTAAAAAAGGAAATTAATCCATTGTTAATATCACACACAAATGTTAATGATTGGTCTAGGACAGGTTACATAAATACATTACCAATACAAATACCCAAACTTAGGACATTTTTCTAAAATAAGATAGGTGCCTAAAATAAGAAATGTTAGATACTGTACAGGCAGTTTAGATTAATAGGAAGTTATCTAGAGTAGAACCATGATCATGCAATATCACATTCAGTAATATATCTTCATAAAATAATCTCTTCTTGAAATAAGAAGCATCTTTTAGAATTACATGCTGCATTTTATAAGCAGGGGAGGAGAGAAATGATCAAAGAGAAAGAGTTTGATGGTGTGGTGGGTTGACCTTGGCTGGATGCCAGGTGCCCACCAAGCTGCTCTACCACTCCCCTCCTCAGTAGGACAGGGGAGGGAGAAAATAAGATGGAAAAAAACCCGTGGGTCAAGATAAAGGTAGTTTAATAAAGCAAAAGCAAAGGCTGCACGTAGAAGCAAAGGAAAACAAAAGATTTTATTCTCTACAAGAGAACAAAATATGTCTCTACAAAACAAAATATTATATTCTCATCAGCAGGCAATGTCCAGCCACTTCCCAGGAAGGAGGGCTTCAGTACACATAGCGGTTGCTCCAGAAGGCAAACATTGTAATAACAAATGCCCCGCCTTCCTCCTCCTTTCTTTTAGCATTTATTCCTGAGCAGACGTCATATGATATGGAATATCCCTGTGGTCGGTTTGTGTCAGCTGTCCTGGCTATGTCCCCTCCCAAGATCTTGCCCAGCCCAGCCTACTGGATGAGGTGGGGGGAATGCTGGAGAGACAGCCTTGATGCTGTGCAAGCACTGCTGAGCAGTAGCCAAAACACTGGCGTGTTATCAACACCTTTCTAGCTATCAAGTACAGCACTATGAGGGCTAATATGGGGAGAATTAACTCCATCTCAGCCAGACCCAATAGAGATGGACAATTTGCTGTCTTAATTTTAGCGATTATATGTATATACATAATGAAGACTTCTTCTCTTAAGAGAATGAAGACTCAAAGAAATGATGTAAAATTTTGAGGTGTGATTGCCTCTCAGTTTACAGCTCTGAAACATCCTAGCATAACAATGCCCCATAACAATGTTTTGAGAACAAAGTAGATAATTTTTAGAGAAGTAATTGAGAGAAATAACATCTGAATGCTTCCTCCTAGGCAGGTGTTACTTCTTCACCCTATAGAGACAGAAAGAAAACAAACAAAAGAAATTAAATTAAATCCAAATATGATAATGATTACTTAGTAACTGTTGTTTACTCACCCTGCAGATGCTTCTATATCCAAAGTCAAAGTTATTCAGACCTCATGAGAAGAAAATAATTAACATTCCTCATTCCTACAATAGATTGGAAATTAAATTTTAAAATGGAACAGTACAGTGGGAAAAAAAAAAAAAAGCTGAAATGGCCAAATGGAAAGAGCAAACCCAAGCACAAGTACAGGAAGACTCAGTCCTTTGAAACTGCCCATTGCCACTGTCTATTGCTTTTGGAGTCATGAAACAAAAGAGCATGACTGTTTACTTACTTTCTGATTTAACCGTGATTCAATAATTTCCCAGATCAAATGCCTTTTCCTACTACTATTTTATTTTCAAATTGGAGGTCCAAATATGCTTAACCTTCATGTTAGAAAAGCAGTGAAAGCAGCTGAATAAATTTTTAGTCTCTGCAAGTCAAAAAACTTCCAAAACCACTAATTTTATTTTATCTTTACAAAATAAACTGATATGCAACATATAATGTATGTTTTACTTTTTTTTACCATACACATATGTTTCAGAAATAGAGTACAATTTCTTAAGTCTGTTCTTTGTTATTTTTCCTTTTTCTTGTTATTATTATTCCTTCTATAATGCTGAGAATAATTTGTGACTGATGATAAGAATCTATTGTTTGAGTTGTTTTCGTTTCATCTAAGCATTTATGCATTTCTGTTCCATGAGTGGATAATAAGAAATAATGGGCAAAGATTTGCAAAGATGTTCAAATACTTGAAACACTGTACTGTCAGCATGCTCAAATACAAAAGGAATATTTTCAAAACTGTAACTGAAAATATTCAATTTACAATTTTGTATCTGCATAAAAAATTGCACTTTTTCTTAAAAAAAAAAGAATATTTTCTTAAAAAGAAATGTGAAGGATGAGCACAAAAAATGGTACAGAGAGGATGGACTTAATCCTTTAGGTACTCTGCATACTCAGCTGCTGCTGAAATCTATGTGCATCTGAAGGATGTTCAGGATTTGAAGGATCAGATATAAAATAAGCATGTTTAATTTTGAAGCAAATGTTTATGCTTGGTGTTTTTTTCTACTCTTTACCTTACTCCACTGAGATAAGCAAGAGTATGTAGATGAAAGTGGCACAAAGTTAATTTCATTTAAAGTGCACAGAAAAGAGGGTGATAAAGTGTGACAATTTATCTCTTTATCAACAGCACTTACTTTTAATCTGTAATAGAAAATATAATAGAACTCTAAAGAATGAAAACAGTAATGGTACCAGATATTTCACTGACTTCCTCTTGAACGTAAATGCGTAAGTAAAATGGTTTAGTTATGCATTTAGAGGGCAGGAAAAATGTCACAAAGTACTGATCTATTTTCTAAAATGTAAATATTAATTCTAGTTTTATGGGAGCAAAATGAATGGTCTTTTAATTAAAAAGAGAACCTGAACCATTCTTTTGGTGTGCCTACAGACACATTTGTTCTAGAACAACAATTCAGCTTTAAAATATTCTGACCTCTATTTTTTCCCATTTGGCGGGGAAAAAAATCAGATTTTTTTTTAGATTTGCAGAGTGATATTGGATTTTCAAGCAAACTGAATTTTTAATTTTGTGCACAAAACTGCATATGCATAGTTAGAAATGTAAAGTTTCTATGCATGCAAATATATACTCTGATTACTCAGAGCACCTCATGCAAATACAGGACTTACTCCCAGTCTTTCCATGAGGTATGTTGAATGATTGTCAAATAAGGAATAATCTAAATAAAAATACCACAGTTCCTTTTTTAAGTATCTAACCATTACTGTCCTTGAGATTTTAAGACATTCCGCAGGTTGTAGACTTTGTATGTAATGCTTTGTGGAAAAATCAGAATCAGAACATGAAAAGATATTTTATATGTGTGTACCGTTTTTGGCAGTGATAAAGTTAATTTTCTTCATACTAGCTGGTACGGTGCTATATTTTGGACTTGTGACCAAAACAGTGTTGATAACACAGGGATGTTTTAGCTATTGCTGAGCAGTGCTCGCACAGCGTCAAGGCCTTCTCTGCTATTCACACCACCCCACCAGCGAGTAGGCTGGGGGTGCACAAGAAGCTGGGAGGGGACATGTCTGGGACAGCTGACCCCAACTGACTGAAGAGATATCCCATACCTTATGATGTCTTTCTCATCAATGAAAGCTGGGGAAAGAAGGAAGAAGGGGTGACATTCTGCGTGATGGTGTTTGTTTTGCCCAGTCATCATTATGCGTGATGAAACCCTGCTTTCCTGGATATGGCTGAACATCTGCCTGCCAATGGGAAGTAGTAAATGAATTCCTTATTTTGCATTGCTTGCATGTGCAGCTTTTATTTTACCTATTTAACTGTCCTTATCTCAACCTGCAAGTTTTCTCACTTTTGCCTTTCTGGTTCTCTCCTCTGTCCCACTGAGGGGGGAGTGAATGAGTGGCTGTGTGGGGCTGAGCTGCCTACCAGGGTTAAACCATGACAAAGTGACAAGTGAAAATGGCCATTTCCCAGGGAAGTCCAGAAGAAAATTAGGCACATTGTTAAATTTTAAATAAAACTTGAAAACTTCTTATTGATATCTTTTTTTTTACTTAGCTCTGACAGAAGGTGCAGATATCATACACAATGTTTTAGACTCATCTGGTTTTTAATCCACTGTTCTTTGTTCTGAAGGAGAAGATAAGTCTATCAAGCTGTTCCTTTATCTAATCTCTTCTGACTGTTTCCAGCTATTCCCTAACATTGATCCTCCTGATTAATATTGTAGCATGTTCCTTGTCAGTGTCATCACTGTTGTTTTTCTTTGCGTTGTCACCCCCTGCAGCTTTGGCTGTTTATTCTGAGCATGCCTCTGCTGGTGTGGGACTCTGAGGAGGCACTCGTATCCAACGTCCAGAAGTTGCTGAGGTGCAAGTGACCTTATCCGTGAATCAGACTTCACTTGGGAAGTGTTAGACACCACACTGATTTTTAAAACAGGTGTTCAGTCACACAGGCACATCTACTGAGATGGGAGATGGAATTAATAATATGCGTCTGTCTACCTATATGGCATTTCCAGTGTGAGAAGTTGGTCTGTTTATATCGATATATTGGCTGTATCAGAACATGATGAAACCAAAAGCACTGAGATACACTCTCACTGTAAACCTTTATAGTTATTTAAGCCAGAGCTTGCCTTTATAGCATACTATTAAATTTGTATGTACACTAAACGCACAGCTGACTGAAGCAAAAGGAAAGAGACTTAGATGAGTTAATGGAAGAGAACAGAACAAGCCACAAAGAAAGCAAAAGCTAAGGGTGTTTTCTACAGGTATTAAGTTTGTGCCTGCTTTGACATATGACAAGAAGGAAGAAGTTTAGGATAACCATAGAACTTCAGGGTGAAGCAAGCAGAGGATGGTTGGGGGAAGACACCTTCATAGAGTTTTGTGGGATAATTGGTGCCTGCAGGAACAATGGGATTCTGACCTTGTCTCATTTTTGTTACTGAAGGGAGATGGGAAAATCAGTGGCTCAGGAACATATACCCTTGTGTGGGGTTCTTGGCCTCCTCACACTGTGGGACCTGCAAAGGATCTGCACCTCACAGGAGCACAACCTTCTTGTACAGACTTACTCAGGATGCCAGTTTGGCTGTGTGTGATCTACTGTACATGAGATACAGAGGGAGACACAGTGATCATGGACATGACTACCAGTCTTTTTGCTGCTGCTCTTTTAGTATCTATAAGCAGATTCCAAGGCCAAAGCTGTGATATGAAGCTCAGAATAAATTAATCAGTTATGTCTATGCTACATGTGCTTATCTGTAACCTATGAGATTGTTTAAAAATCACAGAGGTAACGGCACCGACGTATTTCTCACACATGCACACTGCCCTTATAGACCTCAGGGAGAATGTATTAGTCAGTTCAATTTCTTTTTTAGAAATCTTAATTTGTTTCTGTTCGGTTTACAATATCCCTTCAGAGGCTGGTCACAATAAGGTTTATAGTCCTATAATATTCCATGGAGAGAGATTAATTGGAGGGATCTCATTCCACTATATTCCCCTGGGAAGAAGGAGATGGAGATTTTACTGCAACATCAGCATCAGTCCAGGCTACTCTGCATCTTCCAGTATACTACAGGTCACTTGAGTATGCTGCTATTTATTATTATTTCCTCCACGCAATTTGTCAGCTAAGCCAAATAGTACCATTGGTACTTTCCAACTGTAACACCTACGTTCAACCAGAGAAAACTCACTGCTTCTCAGGAAGGAAGTGGCAAAAATGTCCAGCATGGGGGACAAACACCTTCAGAAATCCGCGGGAATTTTCCTGTCCTAGTTTGAGAATGATGGAAGAGTGCACTGTGAGTACTCATGTAACAAGCTCAGGTTAGAAGTCACCACTGGTCCTTCCTCAAGGAGACATTCAAACTATTTCTGGCCAGATCTACTTGATTTTGACTTCACTCAAAAATTTAGGCTAAATGAAAGACAAGATCAAGCATTTAGAAATATATAGAGGAAGAAGCTAATAGCACATCAGAGGAAATTAAAGAAAAATTTTATTAGAACATTTGGATCTTGATGCCACACTAATTAAAGAAAATTCTTATGCCAAACATGTTAGTTTATTTAAGGAAAAAAAGATGACATAACAAGATAATAGTGATAAATTAGTAGTAAAAACAAGTTAAGAGGCAAGCAAAGATTTTAAGTAAGTTAGTGTAATGCTATCTTCAGTTAATCAGTAATAATTCAAATATGGAACATTTTTATGATGCAAAGAGGGAAAGCTGAAGTGAAATTATAATAAATTTGCATATTTTAATTACCTGGTAAATATAGCCTAGACTAAACAATTGCAAGAATAGCATCAGTACACAAGAACCCCAATCACATGACCATGGTTTTTGTTCAAACATTCTACTTATTTCAAGAAACCAAATTCTGCTTTCAGATATAACACTGTGACTTCAATAGCTTACCCAAAATAAAAAAAAGATTTTTTTGAAACAAATTTCACCTCTTTCTTATTATTCCTTAGATAGGGCATATTAGTCATTGCATGTTGATAATTTATTTTAATTTAGTCAAATATGCTTTATCAGTATTTTTATACTTTTTACCTGGGGCTCTGTATGTTCTCCTCAGTTAGAGGTTAATTTCTGTTCCCTCATCTTTATTTATACTAACTATTTTACTTGAATTTCTCAGGCCATACAGCTGTGGTAGCTAGAATGTAATCAGATTCATTCAGAAAGAAATTACTTAGTCACCATGGTCATGGTATAATGTAGATTACAAATGGTGTATGATTCAATAGTATTGTGATGGGCTGATGCTGACTAGCAGCCAAGCTTCTATACAGCCACTTGCTCACTCCCTCAGCAGGATGGGGAGAGAAAATAGGAAGAACAAAAGTGATAAAACTCATGGTTTGAGATAAAGACAGACTAATATGTGAAGGAAAGCGGGAGGGGGGGGAACCGAAACAAAAATACAAGTGGAAAAAAGGAAATCACTCACCAACCTCTACAAGGAGACCAATGTCTAGCCAGTCTCCAAGCAATGGCCACCTTGAAAGCTAAAATGACCCACTCTTCTTCTTCCTCTAACTCCGTTTGTGTTGGTGAGCATGACATCATATGGTATCAAATATCCCTTTGGCCAATTTGGGTTAGCTGTCCCAGCTATGTCCCCTCTCAACCTCTTACCCACTCCTAGCTGACTTGATGGGCAGGGGGCAAAGTGGGAAAAAAGAGAAAACCTTGACGCTGTGTAAGCACTGTTCAGCAAGCACCAAAGCACTGGTGTGTTACCAACACCGTTTTAGCCACAAATCCAAAACATAACATCATACAGACTCCTATGAAGAAACTTAACTCCTGCCCAGCCAGACCCAGATCAAGCGTTTCAGATCCAACAGATTTAATTCAAAATAATCTTCTCTATGAATTTATTCAGCTTTAGTGCTCATTTGGCTTTGAGTTTTATATATTGACTCATATCTTTTTATGGATATATCAAGTCTTTTTCTAAATAGCGGCTATGCAAAGTCATCAAAGCATATGCTTTGAAGACTGATTTCAAATAGAAATAGTCCCATGCTAAAAAAGATATTACACAAGATTTTGGTTTTATAGCCAGTTGTTAGAAGGTACCAAGTACAATAAATTAATACATGGCTTGCCCCTCCGTTATCTAATGGCTGTACAAGCAGAGTGTTTAATAGGTACAATGACGCCAAATAATTGCATAAAAATAGCTGTGTGGGTTTAGACAAAATGTTACATCAGAAACAATATGGAAAGGAATAGAATGGAAATAGTATTCTATTCTTGCCATACATCCTGCTGTATGAGGGACAAAGAAGAGTTATAAAAAGAGTGTTGAAATATTTTTAAGGTATTATTAGCTTTTTAGTTGTGTGAGCATAATCTTACCAACCAACCTTTCTCAACCAGCATAAGGCAAAAGACTAATGATGTTTTGTAGATTAATGTGTAGAGTAATCACGGTAACCAACATAAGGCTGTGTTTGCTAGCCACCGCTACTATCAGGATAGTTCCTACATTTTTCCCTTAGAAAGCAAGCTATTACCATTTCCATTGTAACAGACACAATAATATGTAAATCACACAGCTGACACTATCTACTCTAAGAATCTTTTTAAAAATTACCTTTTCTGTAATCAAATGCAATATGGTAACGGGGAGATTCTCTTTGCTTATGTATGACATCATAAATGTAAAACCCACAGAAACATGACCAAATTGTAAATCTTTTTATAGGTTCTGGATAGTGCATAGCTTGATAGGTAATCCTTACTCAAGTAAATTTCATTTCATCTTATTTAGTGGGAAGCACTGCAGGTGCATTTTCTACATATAAAGTGGATGTTGTTTATAAAGAAACTCCCAACTTTGAAACAAACTGTATTCTAAAAGAAAAAAAAAAAAAAAAAAAGAAAGAGAAAAGGGGAAAGGAAGAATAGATAGCTGGAATGCAACAACTGTAATCACTTCAGTGTAGATTCCTCTGATCAACAGTACTACACAACTCAATTTTATTTTAAGCAAGGGAAGAGAAACATGATTCTGTGATTCCTTAGCTAGAAATCTGTCGCACTGTGGATGGCTGCTACCTCGAAAGTTGTCAAGGCAGATGAGAAGTTTGTTACTATCTTACTGAGGTACTAGCTTATCTACTCTTCAAAGCTGTAACAAGCTAAATTGTCACCTGATATATGCTGGTCTTCTACATACAAGTGTTTCTTTAATAAGTCCCACGCAAAATAGCCTTTTACCTTTCTCTAGATTTTCAAAAACAGATTTTTAATCTCCTCTGATTTAGTGTGTAAAGGCAAATGTATCTTCCACAATCTTCAAACAAACTCTTGTCATCTACAAAGTGCTCATTTTTTTTCTAGAGGAGATAACATCTGCAAAGATTCTGCAAAAACACCTGCAGAGGGTGTTTCCTGTTATTTATAAAACAAATCTCTGTCATTCAGTGAAGAAGAAGGAAGAGACAGTAGTGCTCTTTAGTGTTATTTTTGTAGTATTCTTGGCTTTTTAAATTTGGAAAGCAGCAGGATACTGCAGTGAGTACATTATTAGCAAATGGTGCCTAAAAGTAGACAGGCAAAGATGATGAGGCAATTCAGAGTTGACAACTCTGATTTATATATTACTGTAAAAGCTAGAAGAGGCTGGATATCTCTTTTGAAATTAGAAAAAGGAAATACTAAAAGTAGATGATATTTCAAGACGTTATCTAAAGAAGCAATAACATATTTCCTCTTCATTTCCTATAGTGATTATCTTTCCAAATCAGATACTGTAGTACAGCCTTCCTCCTGTCCCATCTTTAAAGTAATCAGCATATGATACTTCAAAAAGAGGGAGAACATGAATGGGAAAACTTACTTAGAACTGAAGCTGTAAGAAAATTAGCTAGAGATAATTGTGATTTATTCTCCTGATCATATGATTTAATGACTCATATATTTTTTCCACCTAAATAGTTATCAATGTTTCAATCACCCATGTTCATATCCTGTTTGAACTTGTAAGCTGCTGTAAGTTAAAAATAAAGTAAAGTTGTATTTATTTTCATAACTTTTAATTTTCTTTTTTGTTTCCTTGGATACCTGCTTATTTCAGAACTGCAGAATGAAAAAAAGAGACCTTTTATAATCCATTTCAGTAATATATTCTTATATTTTGAATTATGTAAATCAGTTTTAGGGTCCTCTGATACTGCCCGTATTTCTAACATTTATCACCAAACTTTTGATCTCATTGCCTGCAATATAAATGGATTCTTATATTTATATTCATCATTAGAGTGTTATGGTTGTTAACTTCATTTTTTCTTATACAGTCTAACACAGGCTCTTTCTTAATCACTGATGGTCACTGGTTTACACTGATGACAGCATGGCCTTGATATTTTTCCCTAGTTGATTCAGCTAATTTAACATGATCAATGTATACAATTGTTTGACATCATCTCTCATTATGTGTGCTGCTGTGGTTTTGCCTTCAGTGAATTTTGACTACTATCCCACTTATATTTGCTTACCATTAAATCCTCCAGAAGTCTTTATAGCTTTCTATGACTAATGTATAATTTTGTGATATGTCATTTTGTCAAGGTTTTTTTCTAGGTCATTAATTCCATCTTCAACACAGGTCCTAGCAAAATGATTATAGAGAATCCTATAGAAGTCTTCTCCTAATGTAAGCATTACTGTCTGAAGTTTGGGGCTTAGGGAGTGCTCTGCTTAATAAAGCCAGAAGAAGTATTCTCAGTGTTGCTAATTCCAAGTTTCCAGGCTAAGTGCAAACCTCTGGAGGTCCTTCAAAAACCGCTAACTCATTTGCTACTGGTTCACAGCTCCATATTCAAATCTGAGACATATTCCTTGGCAGCAGCCCAGTGACAATATCATTCTTTACCTTTCCATTTACATGACCAGAAGTACTAAGTGTGTTCTTCAGCTTATTATGCACACACATACACAGTGTATATGGTGCATAAGTGCATAAATTATAAGACTGGCCATTCCACCCTAGTCACAAGACCTTAGAAACCAATTTCATAATTTGTCTTGATGAAAGCACCAAACAAGAACTTGTTCTTTTGGGAAAAAAATAAGCTAGAAAGGGATTTTAATTTTGCCAAAAGTTTTTTAGTCAAAAATCTATCAGCGTTAGCTGACAGTAATCATAACTATACTTGAAGTCAGAACTGAAATGAAATGTGGGGGAGCAAAGGGTTCCTGAAATCTGAGTATGGTTCTGTGCATTTAATGAACAATATTTGAAGAGCTACTGTAAGAACTCCAATCACTAAAAGCAAATTAATGTATTTGACTGAATATACTGTCATTTAACAGTAGCTTATTGATTTCAGTGTTACCTAAAAGGAATCATGAATATGTTGGTGTGTGCCTATTGAACACCCTCATCAATGTAAATGTGAATCACGGAAAACTACATAAAGCCCGTGAAAATCTGTTACTTATTTTACTGTCTCCCAAATCCATATTATCCTCCTATTTCCTTGCAGGTTCCTTGCTTCTGATATAATTCACTGATTTCTTTATTATTTGAGTGTCTCTAGACAGTTATTTGTTATTCAGATTCCCCCTTAATTGCTTCAGGTGTCCTTCACTTTTTTTTTTTTATATTTTTTTCTCTTTTTTTCCCTGTCATCAGTTTATTTTGGGATCTATTGGTTTAATTTGGGAAACATTTCTGCTTCTTTAAAATATATCAGTTTGGATCAAAAACCTCTAGCTGTTTTTTCTTCCCCTTGCTTCCTATCTTGTTTTTGTTTAAGCGTAGGGAATTCTGTTCCAACTTAATTTTCTCTTTATACATCTTTAATTAGCCGGTGTTTTAAGTCCAAGAAGTTAAATTACTTTATGTTTCACTAATAAATTTTAATTTGCGTTGTTATTTTCTATTGATTATCTCCTGCTGTTTTAAATTCCCTTGTGGAAGTTTTATCTCACAAAGTTAAATTTCGGTGTGCCTTGTCTCCATAAAACAATGAAATCAACTTAATACTCAAAAACAGTCTTTAACTAGATACTCCAAAAACGTCCATGACTTTAACTCAAAGACACTCTTTTTTGTTCTCTAAAATATAATAATTCAAGAGGCAGCAATATAAGGTCCTAAGAAACTTGGTCTATGAGCCCCAGTATTCAGTTTATGCTTAAAAATACAAAGAATATTTAGGCAAATAAATTGGTATTGTACATAAATTCAGTGAAAAGGATAAATATAAAAATAAATTAGGGAAATTTTGAAAAGCAATATGAACAATCAGAATATGTATCTTCTACTCAATTGAGCAAAAACTTTTCTGTCTTCACACTATCCTTATTTTTGTCGTTGGTCTTGTATATGAAATGTATCAGTCACACACATGTCTATGAAAAAGTTTGGGTTTTCCTTATTAGATGTTTTTATAAAGTGAACATAATTCCTGACCACAAGCAGACACTTTTTGTTCAATGTCCAAAGGAAAAGAATATAACTTATACATTTTCATCCTATCTACTTTAACTTGAAAATATCTCACATTTTTTGTAAACTCTTTGACCTTAATTATACCTTATGATAGTAACTACGTAAGCTGATTATAAACTAAGTAAATCTTTCACTTTATTCAAATAAGACACCATTTGATTGCATTGAGTTTCTTTTTATAATACCGAATTTCTATTGCTGGACTTCTCTATGCTTTTCCATTTTTAAAAATACTTTCTCTTTACTTACTTTTAAGCAAATATATGCCAATAAATATTTAGTGCCTATTGTAGGATTATTGTAGCATTAGAGTTCCTGGCACTTACATGAATGCTTGGAAATTGAGACTAAATCTTGTTTTCAGAAATAATCACATAGACTTCCATAGATTTCTGACATAATCTAATCTGAAATACTTTAAATTGGGGTAGAAAAAGCTCAGTTACATGAATTCAATTTTCCATCATAAAAATCCTGAGCAACTTTAAAAATATTAAAATACACCAATTGTTTGTCTGCATTTTAATCTGGACTAAAAGTGACCACCATCTTAAAAAAGTAAGCCATAATGGATAACCACAGAAATATTTCTGCTGATATTGAATGTGTTCTGAAATTCTATGATCAATGCTTGTTCACATCAGGTCTTTTGCTTTTGCTTTGGTATATTTTAACTTGAGACAGAAATACGAATACTTTAGGCAATGTTAAATGAAACTTGCCCTAGCTTAAGACTTCTTTTATGACTGTTACACATGTATATTTCTCCTTTCAACTCCTGTGCAAAAGTTCCACCTAGATAAACAAAACCTAAGCAAAAACATTATGAAATAGCTGCACCATATACTTACTTACCTTCTAAGTTTTGTCTTGGACCTTTTATAAATATCTCAGCATTATATCCAGTGAAATATTTTTTTTTTGTTTTATGAAGTGATAAAAATATTATCATTTATTATACTTTTAAAAAAATCTTATGCATTTTATTCATTCAAATCGAAAAAAAATCAATGTCGAGACAATATATCACTAAGTTATTTATTAAAAGTTTTATTAATATTTTTCATAGCATAATATTCTCCTTGTAGATAGGCCAATATTCCATTGACAAAATGTATCTAAAATTAAGGAGAGCTAAGTACCACTTACATCAATAGATTGCCAAGGGATGCTGTAGAGTCGCCATCACTGGAGGCTTTTAAGAACATCTTCAACAAACCTGTCAGGAATGATTCAGGTAGAATTTATCTTGCTTTAGGGCAGAAGGTAAGATGAGATGATCCCTTGAGGTTCCTTCCAGTCCTATTTTCAGTGATTCTTAGCACCTTCAACAAAGCTGTTTCTTTCAACAGTAAGTATATTCAAGGAAGTGGAATGACCTATACCAATCATTTCCAAGATCCTTTCCAAAGTCTTTATTAATCACTAAGATTTTGTTTTCTTGGAAATCCAGCAAACAAATTCAAAGAATAGATTGTTTATATATGAACACATGCGTATGTACTTATCAACATTGTTGGCACAGAATATATTATTCTCTATACATTTAGTCTTCCCTTTGTCTTTCAAGTAGGGGGAGGATCCACTGCAAAAGAAAGCCAACTTACTCTTCTGTAGGTTTTCTACTCTATGGTAGCAACAGTGTTTAGAGGTACACTGATGGCAAGGTGCGGTGAGATGGACTCATAAATCACAGTGGGAGGACGCAAGTGGTGCACCAAGCCAATGGCCACCCTCTTCCCAGGATGTGCTCTGCATCCTCAGCCATCAGCCTCTCTCCATCTCTGTGGCCCTGTCCGCCATGCAGGGCCTCTCATTGCTTGGAGTTCCTGGCATCTTCTGAAGCTGCAGCATCTTCTCCCCAACACCCAAAATGCCATGTCATCAGCCTTTTTTATGCAGTAGGGAGAAGTGGGGAGGGAAGAAGCAGCTCTAACTCTATTATGTTACTGTTCACATAAAAGACCTAGCACAGTTTGCTCCTCAGTGACAGATCAACCAGGCACTTGAACTGCTTCATTTATTTTCTGTTTTATTTTGTACTACCATGCTCCTCTCTTGATCTGCCTTACAGAAATATTTTAATAATATTTTTTCAGTCCAAACATTTCAGACTCCCAGAAATATACTTCTTTCAATTGAAATGTAGCCTCCCCTCTACCCATTTTTAATTCATTTTTCTATCAATTAAATGATATTTTGAAACTCATGAGTGGTACTTAGTCACTCAGCTCCACTGACTTTTAATTAAAGGTGGGTGTCTAATTGCCCAGAGTGCACCTGAAAATTGCCCTGAAGTATTTGTAGTATGTATTCATTCCTTTATCAATCTCGAAAGCCACCTTCTTGTACGGTGAGTTGTCAACATAATTTTCTCTGAAAAATCCTTAATCATTTTCACCAAAACTAAACAAAAGGCACAAATGCAAAGAGATCAACAAGACCTTCACACCTCCAAATTTCTCTGTCAGTTTACTATGACATTCGTAGAAAAGCTATGCTCTGCTTCCGTAGATATCTTGGCAAAAATTCATTTGACTTGATTAACATAAAATCAGTCCCTTAAAGGGTATAAATCCTCTCAGAAATCACAATAATAATTACTTCAATAGTTTCTTCCTACTAATTATTGCAGATCTTCCATTAGCCTTATTAGAAGTACTGTGTTTTTAATAAAAGGGAACAGTACATTAAAATTCACCATGCACTTTTGAGAAATTATGTTCAGTTCTGCCTTACAGACTACCTTGGAGATTAAAAAGTACTATTATGAACGTGAATAGACACAGACAAGTTTGGATAAACAGGAAATGGTTTATATTCCTAAATCAGGCTCACTTTATTTAGCTCAGGTTAAATTATTTAAACTGGGTTAAGTAAATAAGAAGGAAATAAATTTTGATGCAGAACTTGAAGGGTTCAAGGAGATCATAGAATCATAGAATCATTTAGGTTGGAAAAGACCCTTAAGATTACCAAGTCCAACTGTTAACCTAACACTATCAAGTCCAACACTAAACCATGTTCCTAAGCAAAGTAAAAGAATTAATTCACTACTTCCCATCAGCAGGCAGGTGTTCAGCCATCTTTAGGAAAGCAAGGCACCATCACACGTGATGGTTACCTGGGAAGTCAAAATACCATAATTCTGAACGTTCCCCTTTCCTCCTTCTTTCTCCAGGTTTTATTGCTGAGCATAACATCATATGGTATGGGATATCCCTTTGGTCAGTTGGGTCAGCTGTCCCAACTTCTTGTGGGGCAGTTATCCCAACTTCTTGTGCACCCTCAGCCTACTTGTTAGCTGGGCACTGTTAGAAGCAGAAAAGGCCTTGATGCTGTTTAAGCACTGTTCAGCAGTAGCTAAAGCATCCCTGTGTTTTCAACAGTGTTTTAATAAAAAATCCAAAACGTAGCACCATACCAGCTACTATGGAAGAAAACTAACTCCTCAGCCAAAACCTGTACAGCAGCAAATATGAATAGGATTTTTATCAATTTGATATCTACTAAGACATCCTCAAATTATCAATTTTAATTTATTTCTCACTAAAAGGAATTTATTTCCCTGTAGAATTCATCATTTACAAATACTACCATGTGCTTTTCAGTATCCAATTTTTAGTATGGTGTTGAGCAACATAAAATGATCTCCTTTTATTTAGGGTATATAATAAAACCTCAGACTGTTATGCAGGGTGGTTATGTGCCATAAACCTTCCTGTTTACCATTATACTGGCCCAAAATGATTCTGTGAAGAGGTGTACATTTTATCTTGCTTTGAAATCAGGGTTTTTTGCAACACTCAGTAGATGAATTTCCAATGACATTCATAATGTATAGAACATGATGCTGGTGTATACTCTGAAGAGTGGAAATCGTACCATTTCTCAAAGTTTGCCTTCAACTTAAATAGCTAACATATTAAATATATTTTCAAATTTCTTCTTAGGGATCCCTTTCCCTTCCCCATCCCTCTGCACTCTCTCTATTTTCTGCTGCACATGATACTCCCTATTCCTTTTTTTTTCAATTGAATGGGAGCAAAAGGCACTAATCTTCCACTAAAGGTGGAAGTCAGTGGAGCTCTGCCAACATGCAAAACTTTATATTCCTGTTTACAACTCATCTAATTAAGAAGCAGAGAATCTGCAAAGAAACAACTATTGCCATTATCATCTATAATGCCTCACATGGTACATATTTCAAATGGTATCTATGGATATTCCTGCTTCCCCTCCTAATTAGTGATCTAGATATGATTGAAATGTATCATTTCTCCATTAGTACAATATGCAGTGGTTATTATAAATAAAAATAGTTGTTAATACATTTTTTATATAGTGTACATTTTTACTTTTCTTAGGGGTTGCTGGCAGATTTTTTTTATTCCATGCAATTCTAATTTGTAGGGTGGGATTAACAAAACTAATCTGACCTAATGTCAGAAAAGATCAGAAAAAAATACAAACATACTTCTACTGGATTTGGTTCTGCTTTCCTTTGCTGGATGCCACATCCTAATTCTTCATTACAGAACATTTTCTTTAAAATAGGGCACTATTTTAGTGAGAACACTTTTCCCAAGAACATGGGAAAAGTATGCTATGAGCTGGAATTTTTAACATGCATACTTTTAAGAAAGTCAAAGTTGCTGCTGACAACTGCACCATGCTTTGTATATTGGTGAAACCTGCTTGTACTAGGAGTGTGAAATTATTTTTCATTTCATATAGCAAAGTGCCAAAGCAACACAGATGTTCTGTTCAGGAGACTGTGCTTGAATTTTCTTTTCAAAGAAGTACAGTGTTGTTTTCATCTTATACAACGAAGAAGAAACATCTGTCATATAAGACATTTTTTTAAAGAATATGCTGTATTTTTTAATATATCACCTAGGCAACTTGAACTCCAAGGTAGGAGAGAATATACACAAATAAAGTTATCAGGTAATAGTAAAAATATTAATTTCTTAAAGATGAATCTATTAATATAACTCCTTCTGAGACTTTGGAAGAAAATTGTACTTCCCATTTCTTCTGTTGCTTTTTAATACATACTTGTGTTTTTTACTTTTTTTACATATCATTACTTTAAACATATTGCTATTGTTCTTCTACTGTCATATTTAAAATTTCATTCGCCACCCTCAGTACTAGATGACTGGACTATTAGTTCCTGATCTGTTATTAATCTATTTCTAAGTGCTGAATTGCCTCTACCTGTTGCAGGCATTAGAATTACTTATTAGTTCTGTTTTCAAAGGAGACACCTTACTGGTCAATGCTACTCAGATGGCCTGTTATCTCTGGGCCCTAATCCCCTCTTTTTGGTAAAGGGCGCAAAGTCATGGGACCATTAATGTAAAGGCACTATTAGAACGAGGTGCTGCTTGTAAAGTGCTGAGGAAGCCTGCTAGTTGGAGAAATGCTAGTGCATCTTAGAAAGGAAACAACTTCACCTGATCATTCTGACCAATTTACTGCCTGACAGGCCTGACATCTGGGAAAGGTTTCTATTTCTGAGTAAGACTGCTAACAAAACACTACAAAGACAATCTCTCTGTTGGAATGATTCCAATCTCCTTGACTTTTGTCTGTCTAGGTTGACCCAGAAACTCTTCACTGGTTATGATTTTCCTCAAAATAAACATCAAACATAAGTTAGGATGTAATTGGATCTATCAAGTAACTTTGATGTCAATGACTGTCAGACATTGTTGATACCCTGAGTGCTCTAGTATGAGTAATAGCTGTTCTATCAATACTTTGTTTTTTCTTGGTCTCTTGAAGAGGCTGGGAAATAATCAGAACAGATTATCTTCCACAAGGCAGAATAGGTTCTTCAAAGATACTTATCATCCTTTTTATTCAATGTGTTTAGGAGGAATAGCCTAGCAGGAACAGTGTTAAACATGAGTTTATTCTAGAGCGCTACTGTTTTATGTATTAGTTTCCTCTGACTTCAAGGGCTTTGAACAACATAACTGAAAATACGGTTATGAAAGCAAAGCTATTAACAAGCAACCCAATAGGAAGAGTAATAGTGATCCATTTAACTAAATGGCAATTGTCAACCATTAGTTACCTAACTCTGCAGTGAAAGGATAATGTTGACTTCACTTATATTAAATTACAGGAGTTAAAAATGTTTCTTTTCATGTTTGCAGCTTGTTCTCCTTGATGTACTTTCCTCTTTATGTCTTCATTTCCCCTTAACTAAATCTGAGCTGCCTTTTCACAGGAATAATGGTAGAGATGGACAGAACAGAGCCTTTTAATGTTACTGTACATGAAATTCTAAGTATATGAACACCAAGATGCTCTGAATTGTATTTGTTCTTTCTTGTTTTCCATAGGGACATCAGGCTGAGAAATCTTGACATCTCAACAGATGATATCTTTCCAAGTCTAATATAATTATGGGTGCAACAGTTAGAGGTGGAGGAGGAGAGGAAACTATTGGTTTAGTTTCCTGAGCAGTCAGTAGCTTTCCAGAAGAATAATACTCTGAAATTTACTTTCATCTTCTTAGTAAGATTTTGCAGACACTTGGGTTCCTATGTATTTGGGAAGGGCAGTGGCCAAGTGCAGGCACGTGAATTTTCCTGTATTGTATTTATTGTATTTATTGGGCAGCAAATTTAACTGTGTAAATATTTTGATGGTGGGGTTATTAGTCTATAGCAAGTTATTGTATTTACTGGCCAGACTTGTTTTTTTGACTTTTTCTCCAAAAGGCAATGCAGTATATTATTTATCTAGGCAAATACACTCTGGCACTAGCATACCACAATTTTGTTTCCTTTATCTGAATTATTACAATTTCAAAAAGTTCACAATGTAGCAGTCCACTTTTTAAGGAGTGCTGGTGCTTTTGATTCTTTGATGCTGCCTGAAATAAACAGAATCTCTTTTCACTGCAATTGGTGTATAGATAGGTCCCATCCTGTACTCTGATACCCTTTTACCTCCAGTTTTTTCCATCTCTTGTGCTAATAAAAGCAGATGGAAGTAGACTGGATAATATGGTTTTGTGGAAAATCCATTTATCAGGAGCACTTTTTTTTGTTTCCCCCCAAGCTCAAAACAGCCTGTTCTTTGGTCAAAAGTTGTATTATTTACAAACACATCCCTCTACAGTTCAAAATATGAGAAACAGCAGAACAATGAACTGAAAAAATAGTTCAGCAACTCACAAAAAAAGTGAAAAAAGATCCAAAGAAAAAAAATCTTCTATTAATCAAACACATGTCTAAGAATTTAATTAGTTAATCTGGCACATTTCAGCTTTTACATATTTCCCTATATTTATTATGACTTTTTAAATGCTTATTTTCTGCCAAATGATTCATAAGAGGTTTAGGGAACAAGTCATTTTTTTTATGTAAAGTCATTATTTTTTATGTAAATTATTTGGAGGAAAAGGACTGAAGAAATACTAAGGCAATATAAAAGTATCTGCTTGTCTGGACATTTATTTTTTAACTAATTAAAGAATCATGTTATAAATTGGCAGGTGAGTGAGGCATAAAAATATAGTGAATCTTCACTGTTCCCAGCAATTTATATTTCCGAGGTGAAAGCTTTACATTTGCTTTACTTCTTGCCCTACATTTGAATCCCACACAGCCATATTAATAGTGACCTCAGGAGACTCTAGTCATGCTGCAGGCCAGAAGATTCTTGCTAATGCCATGTAATGGTTCTGTACTGTCTGTCAACTCAGCCAAGAAATATCTTCCTCCCCAATGGGCAGCCTTATAAAGGGTGACACCCTTACCTGTTTTACTGAAATCTGGGAGTTCACTCCTAATTAGAGCTGACAAAAGTCTGACACAATCAGCAGCACTGGGAACTGAAATGCAGTTTCTTGAGCATAACAAAGCCTTCAGTTCTTTCATTTTAACATCATTAAGAGCCCTGAGGATAAAAACAGAAGGTGAGGGAAGGATAATATGATCAAAAAGATGGAATTCTCAACTGTTTTTATCTGTGGCATGAACCAGGTTTTAACAAAAGTAAATTTCAGGAGTTGATACAGTAACAGTAGAAATGAGTACACTTTCATAGAACTGAGGAAATACTAGACAGAATGTTACAAATGTAAACTTCTATTTAAATAAGACTAATTTGCTAAATATTTTAGAAGAATAATGGAAAGGAATCAATACATATCTGTAGTTTGGATGAAGCAAATATACTGTTTCTTTAGAATTATTTGTAAAAATATACAACGGGTCTCAGAAATCTATGTATTTATAGTGGGTGGAAATTGTCAGTCACCTTTTCAAAGACCGTGGCTTTTCACTGTGTATATGCAAAGTGAAATGGTTTACTCTTCTGTAGATGTTTAATGAAAACTACTGTGTCAAGACGGTCCTTGTCAGCCAGTTCTAGTTGACCTTGTTCTCACCAACAAGGAGGGGCTGCTGGAGAATGTGAAGCTCAAGGTCAGCCTTGGCTGAAGTGACCATGAAGTCATGGAGTTCAAGATCCTTAGGGCACTGAGAGGGCGCACAGCAAGCTCACTACCCTGGACTTCAGGAGAGCAGACTTTGACCTCTTCAGGGATCTGCTTGGTAGAGTACCACGGGATAAAGCCCTGGAGGGAAGAGGTGCCCAAGAAAGCTGGTTAATATTCAAGGTTCACCTCCTCCAAGCTCAGGAGCGATGCATCCCAAGAAAGAGAAAGTCAGGCAAAAACACCAGGAGGCCTGCATGGATGAACAAGCAGCTCCTGGACAAACTCAAACTCAAAAAGGAAGCCTACAGAGGGTGGAAGTAAAGACAAGTAACCTGTGAGGAATACAGAGAAATTGCTTGAGAAACCAGGGATCATATTAGGAAATGGAGAGACGTGGATTCGACGGATAGACCACTTGATGGATAAGGAATTGGCTTAATGGTTGCACTCAAAGAGTTGCGGTCAACGGCTTGATGTCCAAGTGGAGACCAGTGACGAGTAGGGTCCCTCAGGGGTTGGCATTGGGACTGGCGCTGTCTAACATCTTTGTTGGCAACATGGACAGTGGGATTGAGTGCACCCACAGCAAGTTTGCCAACGACACCAAGCTGTGTGGTGCGGTTGACACACTGGAGGGTAGGGATGCCATCCAGAAGGACCTTGACAAGCTTGAGAGGTGGGCCCGTGTGATCCTCATGAAATACAACAAGGCCAAGTGCAAGGTCCTGCACATGGGTCGGGCTAATCCCAAGGACAAATATAGGCTGGGTGGAGAATGGATAGAGAGCAGCTCTGAGGAGAAACTCTTGGGGGTGCTGGTTGATGAGAAACTCAACGTGACCTGGCAATGTGCACTTGCAGCCCAGAAAGCTAACCATATCCTGGGCTGCATCAAAAGAAGTGTGACCAGCAGATCAAGGGAGGTGATTCTCCCCCTCTATTCCGCTCTCGTGAGGCTCCACCTGGAGTAGAGTACAGCTCTGGCACCCCCAACATAAGAAGGACATGGACCTGTTGGAGTGAGGGCCACGAAGATGATTAGAGGGAACACCTCTCCTATGGGAACAAGCTGGGAGAGTTGGGGTTGTTCAGCCTGGAGAAGAGAAGGCTCTGGGAAGACCTTAAAGCAGCCTTCTAGTATCTGAAGGGGGCCTACAAGAAAACTGGAGAGGGACTTTTTACAAGGGCATGTAGTGATAGGACAAGGGGTAATGGCTTTGAACTGAAAGAGGTGAGATTTAGATTAGATGTAAGGAAGAAGTTCTTTACTATCAGGGTGGTGAGGCACTGGAACAAGTTTCCCAGAGAAGTTGTGGATGTCGCCTCCCTGGAAGTGTTCAAGGCCAGGCTGGATGGGGCTTTGAGCAACCTGGTCTAGTGGAAGGTGTCTCTGCCCATGGCAGGGGGGTTGGAACTAGATGATCTTTAGGGTCTCTTCCAATCCAAACCATTCTATGATTCTATGATTTTGCTTGAGCAGGAGGTTGGACTAAACGATCTCAAAAGATGCCTTCCAGCCTCAACAATTCTGGGAATAAATAAATGAAAGTAGTGAAAGTGGATCAGGGAGTTAATGCACTAACCTTTAAACTCAGGATTATGCCTCTGAATTTGATCTAAAAAGAAGATGCATTTGGTGCTCACATGTTACTTGTAGTTGCCCCCGAAATAAAAGCAACATACTCAGTTAGATGCATGATGAACATGCGGTATTCTGTCTCTCCTGACAGAAGTAAAGTAGAGGCTGTTGTTAATAGTTGAAGTTATTTTGGTGAGCTTTATGTGGATTGATATGAAAGCTCAAGGAGAGGTCATGATATGCCATGGACTCAAATGGACAGATTGGTTTCTACCATTGTTTTAGTACAGATGTCCAATGCCTTCAAGATACTAGCAGTGAGCTGAGAAACATCTGAGTCAAATTTATTGCTGGTAAGAGTAAGATGATGCAGTAGGGAAGAAATGGCTTGAAGAGATTGCCAAGCTATTGATCTCAGAGGAACTTATACCTTGACAGTTGTGTTAAGATTCAGGTAGTTGAACTCAGCTCTGCTTCTAAATGCATAGATAGAAGCTTGAGATAAATTTTTTGATAAGTGCTATGGAGTATTCTTGCTGGAATAGAAGTTACCAAAATTAATATGCATTGCTTTAGAAAAATAATGCAATGTAAAAAGGAAATGTAATGAGGAATCTTAAAGCTAAGTGGTTTGCATTCATATATGGGTGTCATGACCAAATGTCAAATCTGACACACATGCTTCCAACCACATCATATATGTAGTTCAGTATAGGATTAGAGCAGCAAACACAGGCCAGAAGAACTCCTTGAATATTAAGGCCAATTCTCTGTAATTGCAAGCAGCTATAAAATATACATCAAGTTTGGAAGGGTCCATGGTACTTTATTAAATGTGGGTTTTTTTCAAATATGTCTCTCAGTCTTCTGTATTATTCACAGACTGGAACAATCAGTTTAGTATTTCGATTGATGCAGTGAGAAGTAAAGTTTTTGACATTCTCTTGAAGGACTTTTACCTCTGGAATCCTTTACTGAAGGAAAATAGAAGCTATTCTCTGAATAAAAGTCAAAACGTTCTTTTATTCAGCAGGCAAAAATACAACCATTTAACACATGGATATAGTAACCATAATAGGATTTACTCCATGGACAAAGCAGAATGTCCTGGTCTGTAAGCCAATTAGTCTATCTCCAATTATTCTGTGTCTCAGGGGAAGACTGTTGATTCAGGAATCCAGTTCCCACTTGAGATTATTTAACTTCAGACCATTTTCTAAGGTTTGACCATTCCATCAAATTCCTTTAAGACTAACTGATATTATAGGATTATATACAGTTGTGGGAGATTTACTATTTTTATCTGTGCACAACTGTTTTATTCCAATTGTAAATCTGCACAGCAGTAAGAAACCCAACACGTTTTGTGATGCATGGAAAGTGAATATTTTGATTCTCTGACCAGACAAAAGGAAAGAAATCCTCACATTGTTATGTTTTTGATTCTGTGGAAACAGAGGAAACAGCTTAAGAACCAGGATGAGAATATGAGGGAGTTTATCATAATAGAATAACGGTACCTCACAAAAACTTTCACCCCATGATTGTAGGGTAAGTGCACACCAACATCTATAGATCTGTGTCAGATGAATCTGAGTCAGTGTCTCTTCCCAACGGAGGGTGCAGGAGAGAGATAATTCAGTCTTAATCAATATTTAGAAGTACACAATACTGAACTGAAGCAAAGCAAGTGCTCATAAGCACTTAAGAATACACACACACAAGCTGTTAGGAAGTGTTCCTCATTAATTTGATTGTCTTGATTTCCCTGTTGTACTTCGCTCTCCAACTTGGCAACTTAGCACTGGCTTTTGCCAAGCTTCTCTTTTCCTTCTCCATTTTAATCCTTTATCTGGTAGCTCTGGGCTTGCCTAGGATTTAACCTTGTAAATATCTTTGATACATGCATTTAGGTTTGACAAATCTCTGCAGAACCTCTATATTGACAACCCTGATTTTCACATTGAGACCCTTTTTCAGGAGTAAATGCAAGATTTTTAATTTTTTTTTTCTTGGAAATAAACATTTAACTTCCAAATATGCATACAGAGCTACATATATGTTAAAAAACAAAACAAAAAAAAAACCCCAAAAAACCAAAAAACCCCAAAGCAACAAAAAAACCCAAACCCAAACCTACTCTTCTGTGCTGTCTATTTATATGCCATAAATGCCCAAGCACATTGGGAGAGTAATCGGCACAGATCTGTCTAGTACTACCACTCCTGTGGATGTGATGGAAAGTCAGGGAAGTAAACTAATCATTGAGTCCACCCCTTAATACATCATATATGTGTCTAAAAGTGACAAACTATGCTACTATAGAAGGAGAGCTGGAGAAGGGGTCTTCATCCCCAAAGCAGAGGAAACACATTTGATTTTAATTGAATTATAGGCTGAATTCCTGCATTTTTAGTGAGAAATTCTGTATTGCCCTCATAGTGAAAATCTCAGCTAATTATTAAGCACTGGGAGTATCTAAAAGAATCATAAATTAAACTACATGGTACCTCTAAGGGTAGTCTTTTCTTTACCAGGAAATTGCATGACGCTACTCGAATGCAAAATATTTCTTAAATATCCTTTAATTAGGGAATGTTTGGGACTTCTTCTGTACATTAAATATTTTGTCATTCCACAAAACTGAATTCTTCATCACAATAAGTTATTAATTTGTTTCCAACATACAAGCTGATAAGAAATGTAAGCATTTAGAGGATAAAAGAAAAGATTAACTATTAATGAAATGTGTCGTCAGTATTTGACACCCTACTTAGCATGACCATTATCTACTACAATCTTCCAAATTTATTCTTCATGCTCCCACTGTATTGCTAGAGTGCCATAGTTTTTGGCACTCTAGCATGCTTGTTTTTCTTCAAATAATTTTTACATAAACAGCTGGTGAGCTGTTTTCATTGTAACATGGCACATATTTTCCAAGACAGTTCGGAAGGATTGATGTAAGACTAGTATCTGCAATGCTTTTCATGTCAGGGTTGTAAGGAAACTCATATGTATTATTCAAAAACTCCAAGCTCATTCTGTGTTTTGGTTGCTTTGAGGGGAGCCTTTTTTTTAATTGACTGCTGAGCAAAAAGATTACATTTTCCCACTTGCTGCTGATATAATCTTTGAAATATTTATCTTGGTATAGATAAATGCTTAATCACACAAAAGACAGTCAAATTATAAAGTCTTGTGGAAGCTCTTTAATATTCATTTGATTAAAAGTTGGAGTTCAGCTAGCCTAGAATTTGACCTCTGTCACCTTATATAAAGGTAAATCTGAGCTGACTGGCAGCAAGGGGATTATTTCACTTACATGGTAATCAATTTATTTAATTTACTGTTTCATCCTATGCAATTCTGAGGGAACAGTACAGTATAAACAGTAACAAATGCTGAGTTAAAGTTGGATTTAAAATCTTTTCCTTAGCTATCAAAGATGGTTTTTCAAGGCCATGTACCAAAGCCTGTTTCAGCCAGTGATATAAGTTTGCAACAAGCTTTATGCGAAAATTAATTTTCCCAACACTTTTTCTTGAAAACAAAGACAAAGTATATCACAATTGTTTATAAAAACAAAAGGAAACTCAAAACTTAAGAAAGAGGACTAAAGGATGAGGAATTACTTTAAAGATTTACTTTTAAAGTAAGGCTTTCTGTTGTTTTCACAAATATGAGGACTGATAAATATTTTCTATATTTTACTAGTGGCCAAAGCAAGTATTTGTGAGGGAAATATACACCACGTGGTAGCTGACTATTGTTGAAAACAGTTTATTGACATGTGTGGGGAATTCTGGACTGGTGATGTAAAACTTCAAGTATGTCAACTGCTGTTAAAAATGTAGAGTGAGTTTCCATCCCTAATGTCAGACTGTCACAGCGAGTCACATGACACCAGAAAGATTGCTGGTGGAATACAGGTGTAGGACTACACTGAAATGGTCATTCGATAGCAGCTGAACAAATTAGTTCCTGTCAGCAAGAACCTATAATAAATTCTTCAGCCCGAGGATCTGGTACTTGATTTTTATTTTCTAAGTAGGTTTTCCTGACTGTTTGTACACATATTATCTACAGAATAAAGCAGTAAACTGATGGGTAAATTTACATGCTCTCAAATTCTACAGGGAACAGCAAACACTGCTGAAAATAAATTAAAAGCTTACCAATAGCAGGCAGTTTTTAAAACAGATTGGCACTTTCTGTGGAATACTTAGAAATCCCTGGCAGGCTCATCCTTGCATTTTTTGGTCAATGGACTAGTTGCTGCTACTAATTGAAGCAATTGCTTGTTATAAAGACATTTCAAGAATTAATAGTTAATTCTACCTAAATTTAATCATTTTTTATATATCATCAGCAGCTGACTAAGAAAGTTTGAGACCTGCTTAGGCTGATGGACAGAAGTTACTGAACAGCTAGCTAAAATGAATGAAAGACTGAAAATTCACCAGTTCCAGTGAGGAAAAGTAAATGTCCCCGCTGCCTTTCTCATTTACGCGGCTCCAAACCCAGCAAGCACCCTGGTAAACCCTGCTGCACAGAGATCCATATCACCGTTTGCTTGTCAAAGTAACTATGTGATTTGCTCTAGACTGGAGCCTGAAGCAGTCCACTGTCTCTGCTGCCAGAAGCCAAGCAGTTGGTACACAAAAACAAGCCTGTGTCCTGGATCTCTCTGTCCAAACCATCTACCAAATAAAAGGAAAAAATGGGGCCATCTCTCCAGCTGCATGGATTCCAAAGCAAGTATAGTATTACCAAAGGGAAGAACGAACACTGGGAATGACAGAGTATCTTACCAGCAGGACATGACACAGGCCCAAATGGACCTTCTGCTCAATGGGTAAGTGTTTGCAAGTTCAGAGCATAAGGGGGTGGAGGATGCCAACAGCTTACTTAACACACATGTCCCAATTTTCTCTGTTGTTGCAGAACATTGTCATAACTGCTCAGTGTAATTATTTTGTCCCATAAAACCAAATATATTTGGTAATCTGTTGGCCTATTTTCTTCTTTTCTTTCCAAATAACTTACTACACATTTGCTATCTTTTCTTATTGAAATTGTGCAGTAATACTGCCTTAAACTGGTAATAATGATTATGTGATAGACCACTTTGCATTGTTAAAACTGCCTTTTATGACTCTGTAATTGTTTTAGCCTTGTACTCATATTCTGCAATTTAACTTGTGTTTGTACAATATAGGCATTACTTTTTCTCTTATGCCATACCAGCTATGAAAGACTAACGCACAAGGGATCAAAACTCTGGCTAACAGTTTATTACAGCTATGATAATAAATAAATAAATAAACTTAAAATATTTCTTAAGTAATGGAAAACAGTGGCAATAAATGCTTGTTGAGAGAATTAGTGAATACCGGCAAGCTAAAGCAATCTCTAAATATTGAGCTTTAGACCAGATGTGATTTGCATCCCTATAAAGCAGTTTATTTTGGGAAATAAGAAATATTTAAGCTTTGAACAGCTGCTGTATTTATATAAGGGGTTATATTTTAACAGTTAAGAGGTATTTTATTTTCTTGAGCCTTTTCGTGAAAGCTGAATTGTTACTCTAAAAATTAGGAAAAATTGGGGGAGGTGAGGGGAAACTTCACAAACTCTTCAGCATCAGTTTCAACTGGGAAATATGTATTTTAAATGATCCTTTAAATGTATCTACTCTTACAAGCCTGTAAACATGCACCTTTTAAACAAGATGCATTCACTTGAATAAATATTTTGACACATCAGTCAGACATTGATTAAACTGGTTCTCTCTAAATCATCATCTAAACACACTTCTGAAAGAGGGCAAAGGGATTACAGCTTCCACACAGTAAATTCTCATTTAGTTCCAATACTAAAGGAAAAAAAAAAAGTGTGTTATTGAGTTGCAAAATCTGAAGTCAAGGTAAAGATTAAAGCACTGATCATTGAGCTTATCTTCCCTAACCTTGTACTAGTAGGCATTGGAATTGCTACTATTTAGCACTGTGTGAAAATAGCTCTGGTTTTGGTTAGGAACAATACATTCTTGTGAACAGTAAGAAAAAATACCTTTTCAGAGAGAAATAAAAGTGTTCCCTCAATATATCATTGAGACATTTATTTGCATTTTTTGTTGTGTGATATCAGGACAAGTAGAAGTGCCTATGTACACAACACACTCACAGAGGTATATAAAAGTTGCTCTTTCTTTATCTGACCAATATTAATCACATAATTAAAGAGATCTCACTATTTGGCCTCTAAGAACCTTTCACGACCACGATTTATAATTTCCTTGATATTCATGGAACAAATATTTGTCATGGGCCTTTGCATTTGGTCAGAGGTCAGAATATGTTTATGAAGGAACATCTGAAAACATGGCTCAATTCGCATGTCCCTAAGACATCTGAGAACATCTAAGACACCTGAATCTATCCAGGATGGCTTTTTATATCTGATCTTGATATGACTATTCCCCTGTCCTATAGCTTTAAAAATAAATAAATTAAATAAGAAGATGTAAATTTCTACAGTAAAGAAAACTGAGGTTGAAAAAACGCTTCATGATCTTATTAAAAAGAAGCTAAAATATTTTTATATTCTGAAAATGAATATCAGATTTAATCATTTAAATTCAAATTTAAATCTTTCTGAAGTTCAAAAAAATGACAGAGTTAACCAATTTTGCCTCAGAAATGTTTCAATCTGCGCTTGTTTTACTTACACCATATGTTTTGGTAGCTGAAAGATACTCAAGATTTAATCAATGTTACAACAGAAAATGAAGTTCTATCAGCTTATTAGGCAGTAGGAAGCTGGGTTTCTAAAATCTAATCAAAGCAAGGTTTCAAATTATCTCATATTAATGAGGTCATATCACACTATTTTGGTACATTAAATACAAATTCATATGTGTGATATAGTGAAAATCATTGGATATTCTAAGCTTTGCAGAAGTGGAGATGTGACAAGGTAATTGAAGTAACAGCACAGGAAGACTTTTGGATCAACTGTGCAAAATGTGACATTTCTTTTTACATACCTCTCAACCAAAATGTTTTTTATCCACGGTGCTCTAGTGTACTACAACAGTGTCATTTGCTGTTGTATACACTTATAGACAAATATGCCCCTGCTAGGTCTTAATGTAGATGGACAGCTGTTGGGATAACATAAAGCCCTGAACTAACCCAGAATTCCAGTTGACTGTAATTTATTTGATTACTTGATCTGTGTGTCTTTACGGTCTTTTCTTTTTCATCAGAATGAAGATAAAAATGGCCGTACAGGGTCAGACCAAATGTTTAACTAGCAAAGTATCTGGTGCCTCACAGTATCTAGTTACATGTGCCTAGGAGTGTGCCAGAACACACTAAGCAGGCATGAGCTGGCACCTTCACCATAGGTACCTGGCCAGTACCTATGGCCAGCACCTTAGCTTCCAGCGTTCTTCATATGAGCTTCATCATGAGCTGGAAGCAATGGCTTTGAAGGCATCTAAGCACGTATTGCAGTGTGGATCAGAAGTGACCTTCTGAAGCAAGTCTCCCAACCATCCCCACCCACTGTGTGGGTAGCAGTCTCTGAGACCACGAAATTTCAGATGAAACTAACACAGGAAAGGCTCTCTGGGACCCCACCTCTTATGCTCCAGCTGCTAATGGGATAACACCAACCTAGAGCTTGTACGTAGCACGAAGCCACTGCAGTATTCATGGTGTGGATGCCAGGTCCCCAGCAGCCGCTATTTTATCCTGCAGAGCTCTCACCAGCAGTACCATAGCTCTGCATGCACCAAATGGCCTATCCTCCATTTCCCAGCCAGCCCGAGGTCAGGTCCGAGATGGCGGCACTGCGGGCCAGGGCCCAGCAGCAGGGAAAGCTGCAGTGCAGTGAGGAAGAGCATGGGGAAGCCTCACTGGGGGCCTCAGACCCAGGCCATGAGCAGTGTCGAGGGAGGACCCAGGCCTAGCCTGGGGCCTGGCCCCCAGGACAGCCATGTCAGCCTTGAATTCTGCTGCCTCCACCCCCACCTCACCCACCTGGGCCCTGGCTTGGCCTTGGAGCCACTCTGTCCCCGCAGCCATGCAGGTGGTGGGTCCTGGTCACCATCCCTGTCCTGGTTCTTCTCACTGCTTCTGGGTACAGTGGGACGGGGACGCTGGGGGAGGTCCCTGCCCCAACCTGCCCCACTGCCCCACCATTGTGCGCCCCAGCCTTGCTGCAACCTGGCAATGGGTCCTCATAGCTTGCCAAAACTGACATCGACTTTTTGTTTTTCCATCCTCACAGAGTGTTCCAGGAAACTGTTTTTGTTTGAACCCATGCAAAGTTCTCCCGTGCACTGTATTTTGTAACAGTAACTTCAATAGTTTACCTCTTCAGTGTGTGAAAATGTGCTTACTTTTCTTTGTCATCCACATTATTTTTGTTTAATGAAAATGGTCTGTCTTGACTGCTTTGCACTGTATATTGATTCAAGTGGATTCCTCTCAGGAATCAGGCATCTGCAGATCGCCAGAGCGCTGCTCTCTCTTTCCTCTGAAATTTGAACACCAAAGGAAGAAGAAAACTAACAAAACCCACCTTAAAATGCTTGAGTGTTCTTTTTTACAAATATTTGGTAGCTGACTCTTGAAGGGAGACTTATGAGCATAGAGTATCTAAATTTTCAAAATTCATATCTCTATTACTTGCAGCAGTAGACTTCTCGAGGTAAACTGAGGATCCTTGAAATATATGTGAAATGGGCAAGTAACATCTTGAGAGAGGCTTGTGAAAACAAAGAAAAGAGCAGCACTTACTTTTTGTTCTTCTTAGTGAGTAGGGTGTGTGTGGAAGGGAAGGCTTGATGGATCAGCTTAGGGTACAATTATGTGGTGACTTGAGGCAGGACTGGCCCTGCTTTCCTACTGGGGCTTTCACAGATATAATTTGCTATTCATGCAAATGAAAAAAATGCTAGAACTTCTGAAAACTCTTATTTTTAACTTCATTTTTTAGTATATGTGTATAAAACAACAGGTTAGGGAAACAGTCTTTGAAATTAGGGATTTCATGTTTGCAAGGTCACTTCATCACTGTATTCAAGAGTCAAAAAGTCTGGATAAGCTTTTCTTTATGAGTATTGATTCAATTGAATTAAACAGCCAGAGAAGCTGGAAACAGCTGCAGCAGAAACCAACAGAAACTATATGATTAGTGCTTGGTGCATCCTCCGGTCCATGCTATTTTGGGCAGAAATTATGTCCTTCCCACAGACCTGCAATACTTCCAGATAGTGATTTGTGGACAATTCCATAGGACTCACTATAGAAAAAGCAACATCAAATCACATTTGATTTCAATTACACAGTTTTAAATCTAGAGCAACATATGCTTTTCAGTTGATTTAAGTCTGTTTGTGAATCTAGAATAACATTGTGGTTTTATATCAGACAAAGGTGCTGCTTAATAAAATCATTCAGCTCAGAATCAGCCTATCAAAACAAAAAAAAAACACCAGGAATTAAATGAATAAAAATTAAAATACAAGACAGTATAAATTGTGTAAGAATAGAAAGTGAAGGCATTTTTGCTTCAATTTTATCCTCTCTCAAAAAAAGCTGGCTTGATCTGAGCAAAATATGGAAGTGTTTGTAGGCCACTGTAGCTGTGTTGTCGGGATTTTTGATCACCAGACCTTGCTTTTTCTCTCTCCCTTATTTCTGTATGAACAAAACCCTACAAATCCTGTTCCATTGCCTGTATATACAAAGCAAAGGATTTAGCTCTCTTAGAAGGAGAAATAGAGTTTGCAACTGAAATGTCAATATTTTTTTTATTGTTAAGATTGGCTTATATTTTGTTAGTAGTGGAATTTAAATACCTATTTTAGATTAAAATAATCATGCCTTATGTCTTTCCACTGCTTACAAAGGGAGCCAGAGGAGTTTCTTGTAGGTCTTAGCCCCATTTATTCAAATGAGATCAACTGAATTAGATGCTAAGTGTTTGCATATGTAATTATAGCTTTATGAAGAAACTTCAGAGGTAAAAGGAAAACACTAAGTTTTTATTTCCCTTGAAAATATTCAAACTCCTCAGCTGTGTTAGTTTTGACATTGAGAAACAGCTTTTATTAACCTGAACTGTCTTCACTTATTAATGTGTATAAAGCTCTTAGACATCAAAGGGAAGTTGAAAAAACACTTTTTTGAAATATTTTTGTGTCCTGAATTTTGTTTTGGAACTGTGGATATATTTTAGTTCTGATGAGGATTGGCAGCAGTCATCCTAAAAAATGGAAGAATTTATAATGAAAAGAATGGGCAATATTTGAACAATTAAAATAAACAAAGAAAGAAATGTATATGAAGATAAGGAGAAGAAACTGAAGGAGAGGAAGTAATGTTTATCAAAATACTTAGTAAGAAAAAAATCTTGGTTTTTAGTTGCCAGTAAGATGGGAATCTAGAGAGTTTTTGCAATAAAGAAGTAGATTCAAAGACTTAAAATAAATAAACAAATATGCCATCTGTGTTAGCAGTCACTGTTTTTCTGACAGAAAAACATGGGAGGAGACAGGAGCAGAGTTCTACTAGAAGCGCACATGCCAATATGAAGGAGTGTACGAGTGATAGCAGTGACTAATATTATGCTTATAGATCATAGAATCATAGAATCATTTAGGTTGGAAAAGACCTTTAAGATCATCAAGTCCAACTGTTAACCTAGCACTGCCAAGTCCACCACTAAACCATGGCCCTAAGCACCACATCTACATGTCTTTTAAATGCCTTCAGGGATGGAGATTCAACCACTTCCCTGGGCAGCCTGTTCCAATGCCTGACAACCCTTTCAATGAAGAAGTGATTCCTAGTATCCAACCTAAACCTCCCTTGGTGCAACTTGAGGCCATTTCCTCTCATTCTGTCACTTGTTATTTGGGAGAAGAGACTGACCCCCACTTTGCTACAACCTCCTTTCAGGCAGTTGTAGAGAGCAATAAGATCTTCCCTCAGATTCCTCTTCTCCAGACTAAACAACCCCAGCTCCCTCAGCCGCCCCTCCTAAGACTTGTTCTCTAGACCCTTCACCAGCTTCGTTGCCCTTCTTTGGACACTCTCCAGCACCTCGATGTCCTTCTTGTAGTAAGAGGCCCAAAACTGAACACAGTACTCGAGGTGTGGCCTCACCAGTGCCGACTAAAGGGGGACGATCACTTCCCTAGTCCTGCTGGCCACACTATTCCTGATACAAGCCAGGATGCTATTGGCCTTTTTGGCCACCTGGGCACACTGCTGGCTTATATTCAACCAGCTGTCGGCCAACACCCCCAGGTCCTTTTCCGCCAGGCAGCTCTCCAGCCATTCTTCCCCAAGCCTGTAGTGTTGCATGGGGTTGCTCTGACCAAAGTGCAGGACCTGGCACTGAGCCTTGTTGAATCTCATACAGTTGCAAGGAGGAGGCAAACATAACAAATCTTATCTTATTGTCAGTTATTGAAACACTAGTCAAATGGAAACCAGTTGAGTAGATGCATGCAGAACCAGTCTTCAAGCAGTCAGACCTCTGTTACTTCTTGGGACAGCAGGAAGAGATGCCCTATCATGCAGTGGAATGTTCTGTTGAGATAGTAGGAAGAGAATGTGATCCCTACTGTTACCACAGACACAGGGATGGATGTACATATGACAGACAAAAGAGGAAATAGGAAAGACACTAGCTACGCATTTCATGTTTCTCTTTTAGTGGAGTACTTTTTCTCTTCTTGTTTTCCTATCTCCTTTTTCTTTTTTTTTCATATGCACATAAATAAGTTTAGCTCTAGGTTAAAAGTAGAGACTGCAAATCTGTTGGAGGGCTTTGTAAATAAACAGAAGGAAATTATAGCGATAAGGCAAAAGTGCCCGCTGAAATTGGGGGATCATCATTTTGGGATGCATGCTGAAATCCTTACAGAAACAAGACAAGCAGGAAAATACCTCCATTTTGACAGCAGCTGAAGGGTCAGAGGTAAAAATTACCTAATAGTTGCACTAGGGTCTAAGAGTAATATTCTAACTGCAGCAGCAAGTTATGCAATAGATACGCATATCCTTCTCTGCTCCCTAAAAACAGCATCATCTGTGCTGCTTTCTGTCACTCCTTTGTACTGCATGTGTTTATATTACCAACACTGCCCCAGGCACCAATGACAAAAACTTTATTTTGTAAGGATATGTCAGGGCAAGCTTACCTATATAGAGCTAACCTGTAATTGCATAGAATGCGTACAGCAACAAATATATATTTTTGTGTTCTGTTTAAGATTAGATAGTTTTTGTTTTATATTGAAAATCTAAGCACTTTTCTTCAGAATAAATAGTGTGTATCTGAAACATATACACACAGAGAAAGATATGGTTTTATACAAAATTTGACACAGGTTGGATTTGCTGCTATCAAAAAGGTGTAAGTTTAAAGTTACAGGCTTTCTTTTCACGTCTTCAGACTCCACTGTTTCAGAATAAGGACTTTCGAAGTTCGTTTACTATCAGCTGAAGCTAGCATTGTGTCATCCCATCTTCAGAAACCAAAAAGTAAAATTGTAAATAAAACTGCAGATAAAAGGAACGTGAAATAGCATGAAAGCAGTAATATGAGAGGAAAAAATGAAGTGAGATAAAGGCATCTTTTCACACAACAGACACACAATTGTGTGGGTATACACGTGTGTGTGAGTATGTGTGTAAAATCCAATTGCATAGAAACAAAATGTATGAAATCTAATCTATTAACACAGTTATGTGTCTGGCTGTTAAGTGATAAAATGAGAAAATTTAGAAAATAAGGCTATTTTATGCCCAGAATATTTAAATAGTACGAAGAGAGTAGGAAAAAATATATTTATTTGCTTTGTATGTCTCACCCTTCATAATTAAAGCATTAGAGCAATCCCTTTGTCCTGCTGTAAAATTACCTTATTGATTTGTTGGAGGTTTTTTGCTTCTTTTACTTACAAATCATAGAAGAAACAATTTTTACACTCAAGTGCAAGTACTCAGAAGACCTACTCTTCTTTCTTATGCTATCCACTTTCATTAACCTGTAATTTTCACCACTTGCAAATTCCATCAGGTCTTCCTCTTTTTTCTCAAACTGTTCTCTTCTGTTATAACATAAATTTGAGAGAATTTTAATATGATGTGTGTGTTGGAGATTTAAGACTTTCCAAGACCAAAGAGTATAGTAGAATATATAGTGATTGGGGACAATGTGGAGCATGAGTTAATTGAATAGAAAAGCATAAATCAGCAGGTTAGCTTCATAGATTTTGACCCACCACCCACTCAGGGTGGCAGAAAACACTGTAGGCTTTGTGGAAATTAGATATGATCTATATAGAACAAATATTTTGCTGTGAACCATGGAGGTGTGACTGTATGATCAAGAATTAAGTCCTTCACTGTTCTCCATCAAACAGGAACACTTTATCATAATTAGAAGATTAAGAGGTAGGGAAAGCAGTTTTCAGAAAATTTTGCATGTAGGGGGGAAACTGGATGAATAGAATTTAACCACAAAGGGAACAACAGCAAAACCAAAATATGTGTTATAATTAAAACCATGTGAATTGTTTTCTTCTCAGGACAACGAGAGTCTTTCCCTACAGTGGTGGGGAAGAGGTATATTTCAGACTGATGGTTAGCACGGAGAGACACTCTAAAAGCCCAAGGAAATCTTGTCTTGGAGAAGTCAATCTCAAAGAAACGTTCTGGTGCTTCAAGAGGACAAAATTGCTCTTAAGGAAAGGGAAAGCTGAGGCAGGATTTTGTGTACAATTGCTTCTTTGCCAAAGGCAGGATATTGTTTTTACTGCCCAAATTGCAGAGTGATCTTTGTAGTTGTTGTTGCTTTACAACATCCTCTAAAAATCCATCTCCTCACTTCAAGTGTTAGATCTGGGTCTGCAGAAATAAGCTACAAGCCACCTTTGAAACTCCAGGATTTGGCTGAAGATGCTACAGAGATGTCAGTTGTGGTCTTTGCAGGTCTACTGCAGTTGGCTTACAGGGTTCCTTTGCCATAAAGGGGAATTAAGAGACAAATCAATGCCTAGAAACTGTGCCAGTAAAATTACAAAAGAAGGAGACAAGCTTAGACCCAGGAAACTTTACAGAGAGATGGAGTGTTAGGTACCACAAAGAAATTATGTAATGCTCCAGGAGAAAGGACTGGGCCACCATTTAAAACAGACACCTGTGGTTGGTTCCTATAGTTTGGAGGAAAGGGAGGGGGGTGGCCAGCACTTTGCATAATTAGATGTCTTTCAAACAGTCCATCTGTAGCCTTTTAAAACTGTGAGAAATATTTGTGCACACAGTCAGCTTCTGAAGAATTTTAAATTGAAGTATTTGTTCTTGGGAAAACCCCTGTGCTCCTAACTTGGCAATTTAACTGATACGGCTGCTTTGGAATTCATCCATGTAATCACAGTATAACAGGTGAGAATTAGTGGATCAAACTGACATGTTCAGAAATGCACAAGCTATCTTTTGAGAGAAATAAAAACAAATTGCCTCCCAGCTTAGCACCAGCAGAGATAACTGTTCTTTATATACTGTCCAGTGAACCACATGCACTATTCAGCAAAGAAAATACGTTAAAAAAAAAAAAATCTCTCTTTGAAACATTATTGGACTATCATTTGATTTTAATTTCAAGAAATAAATAGCAATTACTAGTTTGAAAAATTGCCTTATCAGCATCTGCTGATGTCTTTGTGCTTCTGGTTTAAAAAACGAAAAGCTCTCCTGGAGTGAATTTTACATCAGATTTACTACATAGGAATGCACTTCAGAAAATTAATGTCTCATAGATTTTCTATTGAGAGAAGCACTTTCTCTGTGCAAAAAAAGCTGATTTTCATTAAGGACAGAATAGGAGAGCAATCCCTAAAGCATCTGTTTGTTGACAAATAAGGAAATGTAAATAATTCAACATGGCATTTAGAATTTCCAGTATATGTTCGATATTCAGTATCTGGTTTCTGGTTTAAATGTTCCATGTTGTATATTGAGAGTTGAGAGAAAGTTATTACAACTAACACCTTACACATATTTGCAGAGTGTATGCAGATAAGTAAAAGAGTACACACATATATGTAAAAATATTTTATATTCTCTATGAATGACTTTAAGTATCGTGTGTGTTCATGGGAACAGAACTTTTAAAGTTCTTTCCTTTTAGCTTCCAAATCAGTTCTTTATGCTAACAAGTGTGAGTGGCTTTTATAAATATAAGCAGTAGCAATGGATAGAAAATATGTGTCTGAAGATTCTCTGGTGGAAAATATCCTGCTTGCAAAACTGAAATATTTCAAGGAAAAAGTTTCCTTTCTGGAAAAAAATTATTGATTTGGGATGAGAAACACTTTAAAAATTATAATACTTCTTGGAAGGGATTATATTTTTGGCCACTTAAATAATATAATAACAGCATGTAATTGCACAAATGAAGCACAGAAATAAGCCTTCTGCTGCTCATGCTGTCTTCCCCCAGACCTAGACCTCCTTGTCCTCATATTTGAAATACAAATCAGATAAAACAGTGCAAGCAGCAAAAACTGCAAACTGTGACATTACGCATACTATAAACACATTTTAAATAAGACTAGAATTAAGTAAGTGTGTTTAGATTGAAACAAAAATAATTGAAATAAGGGGAGGAGGGTTAGGTTTTGTCTTCAACTTTGTCTCTTTTCCTATGGGTCTATTTACATACAGTTGCTTGATTTTTTTTTTTAATCCCTCAACAAGGTTTGCTCCAAATTACACTAGATTAACCATCAGAGACAGGATTTTTAATGTTACTTATATTCTCTTCTGCTATTTTTAATTCTTTTGCACTGTATCTGCTGAGAATAAGAAAGGAACAAGGGATAACACGTTCTTTAAAAAAAAAAAAAAAACAAAAAACAAAAAGAAAAAAAAAACCACATTTTTTCCACAGAGTCAATATGTCAGAGTGTCAGCTCCTGTTTATGTTCCCTGTTCCTCCTGCTTAGTATCATCCCTCTCCCCCACCATGGAGCCTCATTTTTACGGCTTCATCGACTGCTATTAATACTCAAGCTTTTTTCAGAATGATTCTTTCTATATGTCTAAATCAGAAAAATGAGGATAAAATATTTAATGCATTCAGAGGACTTCATGACATGAAAGTCTTATGCTGGACACATGTTCAATTCCCTACATAAGACAGGCTGAGGAATTCTCCTCCTTCATAGCTGTCACTGAAGGTCAAATTATCTTCTAGAAAGACATTTCCTCTCTGTTTTAAACACTTCAGAAGGTGAAGGTCCATTCAACTAGCCAGCATTCAAATATCAGATTGCTAAATTTAAGGTCAAACTCAAGTTTTCACTCACATCTCATCCTATACCCAATACACAGATTCCTGTTATCTTTCTATTCCTTGTATAAGACCGTGTCAGGCGATAAGCATGAGAAGGGTAAAATACTACAGAGGAGAAAATAATTTAAAGTGGTGAAGTTAATCTTTAGAGCCTTTTGAGGCTTTTTACTTCTTTCAAAATATCACTTGAAAGTGTCTGATGGCTTTGCCATGGAAAGAAGTAATCTCATACCAGTATCATGACTAAAAAGACCATCACCTCGAAATTCTATGTACAGCAAAATATAGTCATACTTTAGTGACCCCATCCTACATCTCACCAGTACTTATTTTCTAAATTTCTTCTGAAATTGCCTATTATTGCAGCTCTGCCGTACTAAAGGGGGGGAGGGGGGGAAATGCCACCTATTTCAATGGACTGTGGGTAGGGTCATATGCTATTACAATGTGTACAGTAAAGCCCTATTTTGGTAGAGCCTGTAGATGCTATTATAATGGAAGGGTGTCAAATGTGTTTTTTTTAATCCTAATGACTCCCTTTCTTGGTAAAGAGGAAGTATTAAACATCTGTAAAGTTATATTAGAATTTTATATGAAGAAATTAAAGTAAAAAGGCTTGATGTAACTTTGCATTAGCATTTAATGAAGTAATAATTATAAAAATTCAGAACAAATTAAGATACTTCAGTTACGTCCACAATTTAAGAACCCTTCAGAATTCTGAAAAACTTGGCAACATCTACAGCTGGGACTTAAGAAACTACAGGACATTTAAAATCAATGAACTGTTTAAATTTTTTGTACATTCATGTGGAAATCATTACAGTGCTATTTTTGTAATGCAAGATAGTGGCAATTAAGGAAAAGAATTTAAATACAGAAAGAAAATTCAACCCATGTAATTAAACATAAAAGTGTTCAAGAGAACATCCCACATTAGCACAAAATCAAAGTACATTTGCTAATTATTAGAAATATAAAGAAGGTGGGGTGCATTTATGTCTTGTTTTATATCTAAGTTTTATTTGTGCTTCTTGGCCTGTTTTACCCTACACTGAGCTAGCAATTAGAAATCAATACATGTGCTAGAAAACCTACTAATGTAATCTAAAAATAGAAACTGCATCTTTGCTACTTTAGTGATATTTAGAAGTCTCTGGTAATAATGAGTGCTAGCAGCTGGGATAGAGAATAAAAATTCATAGGGGAAAAATAACTTGAGAAGAAAAGATATTCTCTAGGATACTCAAGGAATGCTGTTGTGATGGTGATAGTGACGGTGAGGGTTTGTGTCTGTTTTCCCTTATTGCTTTCTCCATGCAAAAAATCTAGACTTATCCCTCCTGAACAATTGATAAAAATCATTTGTCTCTGATGTTAACTCCAGTTAATTCTGATGTCAAAACTTTGTTACTGCCTCTCTGAAGTTACAAAACTTGGCAGAGAGACATGTCTTCAGTTTTGCAGAACTAGGGATTTCATAGTCCCCACTACATTTACAAGCAACTAACCGCATGAAGGCTGCAATGGGTCACCTAGTCAATCTAAAGTAAAATTGTTAGCTTTTCACTCAGAATATATATATATATATAAACCTAAGTATAAAAAGACTATTGATTTCAGTTGTGTTCTCTGTCTCCTGAGACAGCCTACCTAACAGCAGGAACTTTGGTGCCTGTATTTGACAAAACAGTTCAATGACTATTTTACACTTTAGACTAGGTTTTAGATTTCATTAATCTTGGGGAAATGAACTTCTATATCTTCCTCATCCCTAAAAACTGATCAAACCACCATACCTTTCCTCTCAGGTAACACTCCTCCTCTCCTAATGAAGCTGAACAGATATGCAAAAAAAATTTCAAACAGAACAAATATAGAGAACTCTGACTATCCCAGCTCTTAACGTAATTACCTATGCTGAGTTCTGCATCTATGCTAATAGCTAGACAGTTACATGTATTTTCTTAAACAAAAAATCCCCTATCCTGGGTTTGAATTTAAACATAAACAAAATTAGATGATTCTGGAAAGTGGGGAGAAATATTTCTCAGGACTGAATGGGTTTTATCAATGTAGTTCACAATTTAGGCAAAAGTAGGATGTATCAGTTCCCACCCTCTAGATTTTAATAAGTGATTTGCATCTTACTTTTTTTTTTTTTAGTCTCATTAACTAAAAATTAATAATCAGTTTGCTAAAAAGAAGAAGAATTATTTACATATTTAAGCAATTACATAGCTTAACTTATATTTGACTGTTTCAGTTTATGTATTTTTAATGTTGAGAAAAGATGAATTAAAAATATTATTTTAAAGATTTGTAGTGTTTTTTATCAAATTCTTTCTGAAAGGAAGTTGTATTATAATTAAAAGTGCAGAAAAATAATCTAAAATTTTATTCCTGTTTTTTCAATAAAATTTAAACATGCTGGATACAAAACAAATGCAAAATATATTTTGCTTTCAAAAAAATGGAGTACTTAAGCGTAAACATTAATGAATTCACCTGTTTTTGAGGGAGTTGGGTTACTTTCAGTTTTATCATCACATAATTCTACAAATCTAAGTTTCAGCATTTCTAACCTACTTTTTATTCATGGATCAGGAAAGGAAAGCAAGCTTTCATTTTCTGTGTGTTCACAAGAAGCTTTAAAGCTAAAAAGAAACAAAGATCATGTCTTTACCTGAAGAAGAGCCTACAGCTTTCAAAAACTGGGCTGTGTAGGCAATGATAGTCTTAATTTACTAGGCTTATTTCTTCAAAACTATGGTGGTTTACATGCTTTTCTTGAATATTATTTTTGTTAAATTTAAGATTTTACCAAGGACTTTAGAATAATTCTATATCAAAATACAGCTTGTCATAATTTCTTTTTTATCTTGAAGTTTTGGGGTTTTTTAAAAAAAAAATGTGCATTTAATTGAATTTAAAATCCAACTGAAATGAGTTTTTTTTGTATTCTTATGCATCATGTTTATTTCAAGCTCTTAATCAGGAATGTTCACATTGATGAACATGTAATTATTTTATGTTCTGCTATTTCACTTTTCCACTCTAAAACCATTCTGTGCAACATTTTCTATTGAATGTAAGTAATAGAAAAGAAATGCAGAGAGTCAAACATGAATTTAACTACTCATGAAATAAAGAAAATACTCTGAATTTACTGAAGTGCATTTACAATCGTGTCACAGCAATGAATGACCCTATTTTCTCCAAGAGTATGGCACCTGGATCAAAAGAAGCAGATGTAAGTCAAAAAAAATGTTCAAAATTATAGACACCTTGCAAACCCATATTGCATCTGGGCGCCAGTCTGACTATAAATGTGGAGACGGGTAACACTGGAGAACTTCAGGTTTGAGCCCTGCTGTTCACTGTAAAGTCCTGCCATCTGCTCTGCAAATATTGGAATGAAGTATGTAAAACTCTTCTTGGATGTACAGAGATGCAGCCGACTCTGTGAGGGAGAAGCATAAAGAGATGTGGCACAACTCTGTGACATGATGTGTGCCAAAGCAATCCTCATACCACTGAAAATCAAGGCACAGATTTGATGGTTGGAACAACTTCAGAGCAGCATACAGGTTTTATCTCCTCAGTTCTACGCATTGGAGTTTTCTTAGATTTTGAAATGCTTTGGACCACTTACATATCTTCAGCTTTTAGACGGAATGTGTATTATCTTCAGTCACTTCAGAAATGAATTTACTTTTATGTGCTGTGAAAAAGAACTCGAAGAGTATGTTTCTCTGTGGAGAAATGAATTCTTTTGCCTTTGCATATCTTAGTGATAGTACAGGTAAATAATCATCTAAGCCTAAGTCCTGTCCCTGAGCAGTATTAAAATAATGTCAGTGCTCCCTGGAAATGCCAGTGTTCTTTTGGTATATTCTCCTGTGACATAGTGATTTAGATATCCCTCTTGCCTTCACACCATGGATTATGTACCTTGATTACCACAAGATCCCAACACTAGGCTTCTTTAAAATAAGACAGCTATCTTACAGCCATTGCAGCACCTTTGGAAAGACACATCTGTCTTTCCAATAACTGCTCTGTAGCATGCTATGACCCACACGCAATTAACCACAGTGAAGGTAAGAGTCCTTGTCTGATTGTCCTCTAGTGTTCCTTGGCCCAGAGGCTGAGGGGAGGAGTGAAATCATGGACCAGGAACCAGAACTGAACCTGTAAACATAGCTGTATCAGCCAGTTCCAGGGCAGTTCCAGAGTTTGTCTGAACCTATGTATTTGGCACATTATGAAAAAGAGAGTCACTTCTTCCCAAACTCCAAAGCTGGGTCACATTGGCATGTGGACATACTTCCTTTGTCACATCCACTCCTTGTAGGTAGCCTACAGCTTGTTCCAAAATCACCAGAGCTTACCAAGACCCAAGATGAGCACAGATCATTCACAGAAAGGGGAAAAATAATTTCTGGTCTATAGGTCCCTAAATGGAGCAAGCTCTTGTGCTGGGTGACCCTTTCCAGGTTTCTGAAGGCACCAATGGACCATAATGGTCCAGTATGCCTGTCCCCAGCCTTGTCTCTTGGATGTATCTCAGACAGATGCTGGAGGTAGCTTGTTTCCCAGGTGGACCCCTTGTATGTATATTGTAGCTTGTCTCCAGTCCTATATCAGGCTCCATCTCCTGAGTGGACCCTGGATCATATTATAGCCTTGTTTCAAGGCTATGTTTCTATGGGCCTGTCACTACTTGCTCCTGACTGACCCCCCAGAAAGGACTCCAGACCTGGTTCATCACTTGCTCTGTATGTGTCCATTACATTCAGACCCAGTAGGACTGCATCCCTTTGTTGAGGACACTGTCAAGGCTGGTGTCTTGCTCAGCTTCTGGCTCTCCATTCATTAGGGAGAACCCCACTCTAGTTATTCCCTGACAACCCCTGGCATCAGGACTCTAAGACAGGCACTATGACAGACTAAGAAAGATAAGGTGAACTTATCAACATATGACATTCAAGAGTGGTCATCCAAAACAGTTGCACCCTTTGTGAAGAGCTTTGGCCTTACAAAACAAGAACTTCAGCAAAGAAGGTCACAGCCTTTCAAGTCTTCTTCATCAGCCATCCCACCAAGATTGATAGTTGCCTGTCCTCATTCTCAGCTAAATAATCTAGATAGAAAGACACATCAAATCTTCTTTCAAAGTTAATTTCAAAAATACCAATGGTTTAAAACATTTCTTGAGCCCTGTAGGCCTCTGTCTACTTACTTCCTTTATGACAATCCATTAAAAGTCATGCATTCTGGATTTTCTCAAATATGACCAGCTAAAGCTTGCTTTGGAGAGTGTCTCAGGCAAAAAGACTTTCTTAAACTTGTATTTCTGGTGAATCCACATAATCCCTGAACTCTGCTGCTTCTGGATGTAAGGAGCACAGCTGCCAAATTTCTTTCCCAAGTTATCTCCCAGGCATAGGCAGTAAAGATAGCTATAAAAGGTAGCTATTGTATATTTCCATATGCAGAACTGGTAGTACATTTTCCTTGCGTTTAATAGGAAAATATGGCAGGTCAGTTAATTGAGAGCATGGCTGGAAACATGGCTGGAACTAGGGCTGAAGAGTCAAGTGTGATATAATAATCATTGTATCTCATATTTATCAAAGTGCAAATGTCTTAAATTTTTTACACATGTGCTATAGCTGATGCTGCTCTGAGCAGCACATATGAGCACTAAGCAATCTTGGTATTTACCTAGTAATTACTAAATCAAATGCATTGTCATACCAAGGAACTGGGGAGAGGAGGATTAGTGAGAGAAAGGGAGGGAAAAGGTAGATTTTATCTGAAAACAAAAGGCAGAGGGAATGAGGAACCTGGGGTTGTTTCTCATCACAGCTTTGGGCTGAGATGGGATGTTCCTCTGACCATAGCTGTATGCAGAGTCCCTTCCATAGAAAAGCTTCACCTAGAACAATTGTCCTGGCTAGCACAGCAGCACATATGGACCTTTGGTAGCTCAATGAATAAGAAATGTAGATATCCTGGCTATAGGAAGCCTTTCCAAAGAGGGAATCTTTATAAGGATTAAGTTACAGTTGGAAAAAAAAAAATGTAATGCTATTTCTTAATGTGACATGTATTCCTAAATATGGAGAAGTCCAGGAATGGGCATTCCAGGGGCTGTCCAGATTCCATGTGAGGGGGCTGGGGTACAGGACTCATAAAGGCTGGTGGTTTGTGCTTTGTCATATCCATATGTAATCCTCCCAGCTGTACTCATGAAAACCCCAGGCATATTCAAAGATGAAGACAATGCAGACCCTCATGGAATTTGGCTTCAAAGGTACTTACAGAATGACATAAAATGACTGTAAATTGTGCATCCTAATGAAAGTTTTATTCTTTTTAATTCATAGAAGAGTAGATTAAATGAAGGTGCATTGGTCCTGGCAATTTAATTGCAGAAATGTCTTTGTCTAGAAGAAAAATAAGGTAAAAACTCATGGGTTTGGTTTTTTGGGGGTTTGTTTTGGTTTTTTTGTTTTGTTTTGTTTTGTTTTGTTTTGTTTTGTTTTTTACCTCCTATAACTCTTGTATTACCTTCTATGGGTAAAAAAAAAAAAACAACACATAAGTATGTACTGTATAGCTCCAGTACACTTCATCAATGAGTAGCAGGAACTTAATGTCTTTCATGGCTGAAATAATTTTTTATTCTGCTGTTGTAATCAGTTTATTGGAATTATAAATATAGTTTCACTAGCATGACTATAGTTAAGCTTTTTCAGTTTTTCCATTTTATAAATATGTATATATTTATGCCTCCTCCCCCCCCCCCCCCCCCGTATTTTTAGCAGGGTCTACAATTCAGCCAATAAGATTAACTTCAGGTAGAAACCTAAATGGCTTTTTTTTTTTTTTTCCTTGTCTGTTGTTGTTCCATTCTGCCAAGCTTGCTCTTGGACATTTTGGCCATTTTTAACATGAAGAAACCAGCCCTTAAAATTAAATGAAAAATTCCATCTTTTCATTCTGTTCAAGTGATTGTGTTATTCCAACTTAGTTTTAAGCTAATTAATAGCAAGTCATTTGTAATGAGAAAGTATTTTCTCATTCTAATTAAAAAATTGCTAACAAAAAGTAAATACAGTTCTAGCAATCAACACATTATTTCATTTTGAAAAGTTCATCATGATTATTAGTGAATCAGATGGATGCTTGTGGGTAGCAGTTACTTTAACAGAACAGAGACGTCATTACAGTAGCATAGAGCATGACAAAATCCCTTATCTGGAAGAACTTCCAAAGAGATTTTGTGGTCCACTGCATCAGAAAAAAAAAAAAAAAAAGGAAAAAAACATTAACAAATGCATACTCGGAATCACTGTTGTTCACTAGCAATATAAGTCATCGTGGTCAGTGAATGTACATGTCTCACACTTCAGTCTGACATGATATCAAACTGCCTGGGCAAAATCAGTTGCTGAATTAGAGTCCAAAAATAATGGAGTCTGCAATCTGAAAAGGAGGTTCCTTACCTAAATTTAAGGTAAAAATAAAGCTGATAATAAAAATGTCATTTTTTTTTATTTGGCAGCTGGGAAAACTCTTGAGAAAATGTTTTATTCAGCACTTCTCTGACATACATTATGAAAGGTGACAACCTCAACAGCTGTAGGTGGAATGTAATTAGGCTTTATTATCCCCATTTTACAGATGGCAATCTGAGACATATAGCAATCAAAAGCTACACAATGCAAAGAAATTATAACACAAAGTCCTATTTTCTGGGATAAAAGAACTTCCACTGACTTTAATAAGCATTATTTGTATCTCACAGTGAAAAAAAAGAGCTTTTAGTTTTCACGGCCCTCAGCCCTACACTAAATCCTCCAGTAGTTTATACTGCCATTCAGGAAAGTCGTCTTTAATTTATCAGCTACAACGAAACTAAACTGTTAAAGACACTTTAGACAGGTTTTATGTGTTATAGCATAAATGAGGTGATCAACAGGGGTTCCCTCTGGGATCTGGGTATCCCACAGAGCTAAATTCCTAAGGAGTGAGTAATTGCAAGTTCCTTTCTGTCTGGTGGATCTAGATGTGAGAAAAGGCAAATAAAGTGCTTTGTGATTCAGTTAGTGTGGGCAGATGTGTTCTGTAACCCTAATGAGCCAATTAAGGAGGCCTCTGAAAAGGAAGGGCCGGGGGGGGGGGGGGAGGGGGAGGGGGAGGGGGAGGTGTGTGGTGTGTGGTGTGTGGTGTGTGGTGTGTGGTGTGTGGTGTGTGGTGTGTGTGTCTAGCTGCATTTTTAAGGAAAGAGGGTGCTAGAGGAAAGACAGCAAAGCTCAATTAGAGACCATGCTGAAGTTGTACTAGACAGTTATATACAGTAGGGTTTTGTTTTGAACAGGGTTTACTTGTTTTGTTTTGTTTTTTTAAATCTTAAACCTGTTTTTAGTTTCAGAAGATGCAGCTGTGATTATTAACACCTAACTGTGGCATTCTGAAGGGGGAAGGGGAAGCAAGAATATATAAAAACATTGGGAGATACTCTTTCTTACAATTTCACTACTTAAAAGTTGTGTGCATCCACCCATATTTTTCCTGCTTGTACAAAACCACTTATGTTCTTTAGTGTCTTTACAAGAAGAAGAAAAAAAAAAAAAGGAAAAATGAAAGCTAAATCTGGTGTATGGAAGAGACCTACTTCTGGGAAGCTGCAGAAGACACAAAGTATTGGAGATGTTGCTCATAAGTTTATTTCTACATTCTTCTGACATTCAGTCTTTCTAGGTTTTGGATGGTTTTTGGTTGCTGATTTTTGGTTTTCCAAGGAAAACTTTCCCAGGGGATTATACAATATTTTGTGGATAGACAGTTACTGTTCCTTGCTCTGTTTCACCCAGAAATATACATTTGGTCCTGAGCTGTCATCAGAAAGTGTTGCATCCGTTAAAAACACTTCAAGCTCTCTAGTAAACATATGCTTGCATAGTTCCTCTTTAAAGTTACACAGTCCCCATAAATAGCATGACTTATATAAATAAAGCATAATAATAGGAGCTCTTCATTCACTGCTGAAATGCAGCCACCCTTAGATGGAAAGGAGATACTGTTCAACAGTGCACAGCAGCAGTTACTGCCAACTGGAATTCAAGGTAGACTGAATGTAATTTCTTGCATTGAAATTTGGCAGACATGCTGCAGACCTACTATGCATTTTGTTTTGTATGAGCCATATTATGAAGAGCACCTGAAGATGATATTAGCACTTCTTTCTTCTTATTGCTACAACAACAAAAAAAAAGGTACTAAAGTCATCTTATTCATAGCATAAACTGCCCAATACAAGCCAAAGCATGCTCCTGGTTGCAGCAGGTACTCTCTGTTCTGCTTATCTTAGCAGAGGTGTGCGTCAGTTCAGCAAAGACCCTTGTAGAATCCAGCTGCCTGCCACATCTTTGCAGACTAATAACAGCTACTTTACACCCGAGCCTCTGTTGTCAGATGCAAATCCCTCTCTTTCCATAAGACTAAAGAAGAAAATTAAACTTACTAAGAGCAAATAAACTGAAGAATTTTTACCAGAATAATAATTGTTTACTAGCACAAACTCTTCCCAGGCACTCCAGTTCATACAGTCTCCCTATTACCATGGCTCATTTTCTTTGTCTTGTGCTGTTCCCCAGAGAACCCTTTTCTTCCACAGTAATTCTTGCATTAACAGTGCTCAGTCACAACATTTAAGGAAAGAGATACTTTGTTACCATTGAATTATGCTTGAGAAAGTTTTGAGAAGCTGAGCAGTGTTTAATATCAGTTGTCTTGTACAAGGGTTACCTAATAATGGCTGGTGGCCTTGCAGTCACACTCAAATCAGTTAGGTCAGTTAAAAAACAAAGGCTTATTTACCAAATTCAATTAAAACCACACTGACCCACAAAATTTTCTAAAGCTATAGGCAGCACTAATGAAGAAAAATGTTTAATATTCTGTTTTAAGATCATATCTGAAAATTTCCTTTACTTCTAGATTTACTTGAGCTTCTCCTAGGTATCTAATCTAAATGATATTAACTCAACTTTCCTACACCTTGACTAGTAAGCCTGCATGTCTGCAGAAGCAGCGTTGTTCAATTTCTATTGCAAAGTGCGGGCTCCCCAAGCAGGAGGTCTAATACACTGAATCCAAGGTTTTTCCTCTTTGGCTCTCAAAGCTCAGTGCTCCCCTCCTTTTTCCTAATTCATTTTCATATCTTTCCAGTGTCAGGTTGGCCCTTATCTACCTTATCAAGTAGAATCTTTGTGCCCTTACAGTCCAGCAAGTTTATATGCCAAGTTTTCCTTCAGGCTCAACATCCCACTCAATGATGCTGTGATGAATGTCAAACCTGAACAGGCTTTGTCTATTTTGGTTTCTCTCATGAAAATTTCAAATGATGGCAAATGTATGTCCTCAGTCATCCACACTGATCATCCCTTAAACTGGAGTTTGTTGTCTGAAAGACCATTGCCCTGTATGCTAAAGTAAGGAAAAAAATACTTCTACATCACTCTTCTCCCCTATCCAACTTATGCCTGCATATAATTTCTTCTTTCATCATAGAACAAAACAACTTGTCTTATTTCAGTGTGTTTCTTGGTTTCTTATAGTCATTCGTCTGTGAATTATTTTGTACAGTATTAGTTGAATTTAAATTTCAAGATTGTTAGTAAATTCCCACATGGAAAGACATGTAAAAACATATTTCTTCTTAGGAGTGTTTATAAATACACTGTTACTTATCTCTTTCTGTGTATGAGTATTATTGTAAAGTCATCACTGACAGCATCAATCAGAACCAGAGCTGCAGAAATCTGGTGCTACCCTGGAGAGAAGATGGAAATTCTTTAAGAATTAAATATTTTATGGAAAATGTAGATAAGTAAAGAAGTTTTGGAGTGATGCTGAAGCTTCCAGCAGCTTTTGTGATTCATAATAGAAGTTTATCTCAGTTTTAATTTTGAATTTCAAACCTTTGTTTTTCTGGGTGTTTTCATTGGTGTGGTTTTTTCCTGGTTTGCTTTTGGTTTTGTTTTTAATGGATTAGTTTTAAATATATTTCAATATGTGGACATACAATTTAATTAAAGTTTGGTAAACACTTATGAATTAATTAGGCCAGGAAAAAAAATTTACCTCACTTTTCGTTAATTATAAAAAAATATCTCTCACTCTAGTCTCTTACTCAAGTTCAGGTTGATCATCCTGCAAGTTTGTCTATTATATTCTTAGGCTAATCTTGCAAGCACAATTATCACTTCTACTGTGTCATGATTTTATATCCGTTATCTACTAGTGGTAATAAACTGATTTTCATCCTTTTATATTTCTGTTCAGCTTCTGTTTTTCACTTTGTCTCCACAGTTCCGAGCTGACTTAATTCAGGACATGAAATAGATCACGAATTAAACTATGTAACTTCAAAAATCACCATTGTTTACTTCGTGAATGGCCCTGGAGCAATGTGGCTAATCAAACACTTGATTAAGCTTGACTCAAAGTAACTGTGTTCTGCAGTCCCTGGATGCAGAATGCAATGTGCGTCTCACATGTTCTTTGTTTTACGGATTGCCTTTAGTTCTAGTTGAAACTCTGTTGGTTTTATGCATTTAAGGTGCCCTCCACAGTTACTGTTCAAAAACAAACATAAAGAAAATAATGGATGTTACATTCTTGTTAACAAATGTTGAGTTTTCAATATGAATAGTGGCTTCGTATAAGAATTTGAGAAATATACCAGATATTATCCCATTACTAGATTTTGGCAACAGTGTCCAAAGGAAAATGTTCTACCAAAATTTCTTGCTTTCATTGGTTTGATAACTCAGTAGAATTAAAAATATTAATCAATAAAATCCAATATTTTCTTTAAGGATATTCTTTTTTTTTCTTCTGAGACATGCATAAATTAAGACTGTGAGGATATATGAATACTAAAATATATCTATTTAAGTAGGAAAAAATAATTTATATAATCCTTCATACGAAAAAGATGTTAAAATATGTAAGTCTGCTATCAAGGATACTGTTGAAAGAATCTGGCTTTTGCTTTGTTTTCCTTGGGGTCAGGAAGAGCCTTTGGAAGTTTCTTCAAATATTCTCATGAAAAGAAATTGATAAATAACATGATTGATGAACACCGTAATGTCAATGATCATGTTAATAGTTAATTGTGGTGAAGTGCCTAAGTCTATAAATGATACATTAGATACATGAACCAGTGGCTAAAGATGGAAAGAGAAACCTATACAGCATTTTTTACTCCTTTGTAATATATTTTAAATCAGGAACGCTTATTTGAGGAGCTGATTGACCTCACCTTTCATTTGGAAAACAAGGTTTTCAATGAGGAATATCTACAGTGCTCAGTCTTTTCTTTTGGTCCCCTTATAATATAAATACATTGTATGCCAATAAATTTAAATTTGATTAAGTACTCTTGTTAATATTCAGCAACATATTTTTCATGATATTTTTCTATAAAAACTGTTCATGGCTGCTTTAAGTCTATACTAAAGAGACACAAAGGCTAAAAGTGGTCAGTTTTACAGATGAGAGCTCAGAGGCTCATAAAAAATTAATAAAGACACAAGGACACAGCTTTTGAATTTAACTCTGATCTCTAAGAGGTTATTGTATTGTCTTAATCACCAGAGTATTTCTTTCAGATTCAAGAATAATATCAACTCACTATCTGTATTAAAAAAAAAAAAAGAAAAAGTTGAGCATGTAACAATTCCTTGATTCCTTTATATGGGATGCATAAAAATGAATAAGCTACAATTTGAAATATGACAATAGAAAGGAGTTTGCTCTCATATTTTGCCTCTGGGCTGCTAGTCCTTTATTCTAACATTCACTGGGCTGATTCATTCTGTGACTTCAGGCAAGTTGCTTTACTTCTTTCGACTTTCCTCAGTTTAGCTTCAGCACTGAGCAACAAGACTGCAATGGAAAAACAGGTGCTGCATTTCCATTAGCATTCATGGATGTATAAAATAACAAAGCATGAGTTAGAATGGCTGTGTATTGTTTAAACGTGAAAGAGTTAAGCTAACAACTCACTGTATTCATATATAAGCATTAAGGACTATGCGCTCAAATTACTGGTAGATAAACTTGATGTCACTAAGGACCTAAAGAAATTTTTAGCCCTTGCATAAAGAAAAAAAACAGGCAGGGATAGATTTTCATTAGAGTTCTGGGAATCCAATGTAAGAATTTCCTAATTATGGTATTTTATACTAATAGGAAAAATAATAGTGAATGTTGAAAGAAGCTTTGTCTTTGCATTGGAGCAGCTAATTAGGCAATTAGAGCTGTTAAAAATTGACATAAGACTAACCCCAGAGGAACAGCATCCCAAATCTCAGAAGGGAACAGCAGAAAGTATAAGGCCTTTAAAAATTATTTTTAGTTACCTCTTTGGATACCAGCAGATTACATCTGTCTTCATACTTCCTGTATTAACTAATATTTACTGAGTGCATCGATGATCCAACCAACAGTCTAAAATTCTGAAATCCCGCTCATGTATGCTGTCAATATAATTTAATAAAATATATGCTGCTGAGAAATAATTAATTCACTTTATCTTATAGTAGCAAAGCGCTACGAATGCTTGAATTTTCTCCTGATTTCTTTTTTATTTTGTTGATTTTTTTTTCGTACTGTAGAGAAATTTTTCATCACTGGAAGTAAAAGTCTCTCTCTCTCTCTCTCTAAGTAGAGACTTCAGCCAAGAATGACAAGCTACATAATGTGTCTTAATAAATTTGCATGCTTTTTGACTCTGAGACCGGGATTCGTCTATGGATGTTGATGCTTACGATGACATTTAGCACTTTGCTTGAAACTGCAAATCACTATTTTTATGAATGTAAAACCAGTAAAGCATCTATTTACCCTTTCTGAACCAACATAACCTTTTTGTATTGGGATATTCCATTTTCTTCTGAGCGGAGCATTATGATGCTATCCCCTTTCTCAGAAGGGGAAAATGATTTTTGCTCAGGAGCTAGCAGGGCTGATTGGTAGAACTTTAAACTAGATTGGAAGGGGGAAGGGACAATACCAGGCTAGTCAGAGACAAGCAACGGGATGGCACGCCAAAGTTTAAAGAGCTGCATGCTAGTGAGATTCCTCAGACTGCTCCACGAAGTAATGGGCACAATGAACCGCACTTGAAGTATTTCTATACAAATGCACGCAGCATGAGGAACAAGCAAGAGGAGCTAGATGACTTGGCCCAGTCCCAGAGGTATGACATCACAGGCATAAGAGAAACCTGGTGGGATGAGTCCTGTGACTGGTGTGCCATGATGGATGGTTACAGGCTCTTCAGGAGGGATAGGCAGGCCAGGCGAGGCGGCTGGGGTGGCATTGTACGTAGTGGAGGGGCTGGAATGCATGGAGCTAGCAGCTGGTGATGGCACAGTTGAGAGCCTCTGGGTAAGGATTAAGGGACAAACAAATAAAGTGGATGTCATTGTGGGAGTCTACTATAGGCCACCCAGTCAGGATGACGACACTGACGACTTATTCTTTAAGGAACTAAGGGATGCTTCTAAGTCATCTGCCCTTGTCCTTTTGGAGGACTTCAACTTGCCAGGTGTCAACTGGGAATACTACACAGCTGGTACAAGCAGGTCCAGAAGATTCCCAAACCATCTGGATGATAACTTCTTGGTACAGGTACTAAGGAAACCGACCAGAAAAGGTGGATTCCTCGATTTGTTGCTTATTAACAGAGAGGGTCTCATGGGTGAAGTGATGATTGGTGGCTGCCTTGGCCACAGTGACCATGAAGCAGTCAAGTTTAAAATCTATGGTAACAGGAGGAAAACTTCCAGCAAGACCTCAACTCTGGATATGAGGAGAGCTGACTTCAGGCTTCTCAGGGAACTACTTAGTAAGGTTGCCTGGGAAAAAGCTTTTGAAGGTGCTGGGGTCCATCGGTGCTGGAGTCCATCAGTGCTGGTCACTTTTTAAGTACCACCTCCTAAGAACACAGGAGCAGGCAATTCCAAAACGTCGGAAGTCAAGCAGGTGAGGGAGAAGGCCAGCTTGGCTGAGTAGAGATCTTCTAGAACTAAGGCGAAAAAAGAAAATGTATGGCCAGTGGAAGCAAGGTCAGGCGACATGGGAGGACTACAGAGATGCAGTTTGCCACTGTAGGGAGGAAATACGCATGGCCAAAGCTCAATTAGAGCTGAAGCTGGCCAGTACTGTAAAGGACAATAAAAAGGGCTTTTTTAGATATGTTCATAGCAAAAAGCAGGCCGGAAATAACATTGGCCCATTACTTGATGAGCGTGGTCACCTCACAAACAGGGACACAGACAAAGCAGAGATGTTTAATGATTTCTTCGCCTCGGTCTTCAACACTGATGATGGGCTCTGGGATCCCCAGAGCCCTGGGCTAGAGAATCATGACTGTGAGAATGATAAACTCCCAACCAACCCCAAACTTGTACGGGATTTGCTGCTCCAGCTGGATCCCTATAAGTCAATGGGGCCCAATGGGATTCATCTGAGTGTACTTAAAGAGCTGGCTGATGTCATAGCGAGAGCTCTCTCAATGATTTTTCAATGCTCTTGGGAATCTGGAGAGGTCCCAGTTGACTGGAAGCGGGCAAACGTTGTCCCAGTCTTCAAGAAGAGCAACAGGGATGACCTCGGTAACTACAGGCCTGTCAGTCTCACCTCTGTGCCTGGCAAAATTATGGAGAAGATTATTCTGGGAGTTATTGAAAAACACCTGAAAGACAACACAGTCATTGGTCCCAGCCAGCACGGGTTCACAAAGGGAAAGTCCTGCTTAACAAATTTAATTTCTTTCTATGGCAAGGTTACCCAGCTAGTTGACCAAGTGAAGCCAGTCAATGTTTTGGATTTCCGTAAGGCTCTTGATACCGTCTCTCACAGTATCCTCCTGGACAAAATGTCCAGCATACAGCTGGACAAACACATAATGCAATAGGTGAGCAATTGGCTGATGGGTCAGGCTCAAAGGGTTATAGTAAATGGGGTTACATTGGGCTGGTGTCCAGTCGCTAGTGGGGTTCTGCAGGGATCCATCGTAGGGCCAGTGCCCTTTAATGTCTTCATAAATGACTTGGATGCAGGATTTGAACGTTTGTTATCAAAGTATGCTGATGACACAAAACTGGGAGGAGCCGTTGACACTCTCAAGATCAGAGAGGCCCTGCAGAGAGATCTGGACAAATTAGAGAGCTGGGCAATTGCCAACCGTATGAAGTTTAACAAGGGCAAGTGCCAGATTTTGCACCTGGGACATGGCAACCCTGGATGTACATATATACTGGGGAATGAAAGGCTGAAAAGCAGCCCCACGGAGAGTGATCTGGGGGTTCTGGTCGACGGCAAGTTGAACATGAGCCAACAGTGTGCCCTGGCAGCCAGGAGGGCCAACCGTGTCCTGGGGTGCATCAAGCACTGTATTGCTAGCCAGTCGAGGGAAGCCCACTCTACTCTGCACTAGTGTGGCCTCACCTTGAGTACCTTGTGCAGTTTTGCATGCCACAGTATAAAAAGGATACAAAGCTACTAGAGAGTGTCCAGAGGACAGCCACAAAGATGGTAAAGGGTTTAGAGGGGAAGCCATATGAAGAGCAACTGAAGTCACTTTGTCTGTTCAGCCTGGAGAAGAGGAGACTGAGGGGAGACCTCACTGCAGTCTACAGCTTCCTCCCAAGGGGAAGAGGAGGGGCAGGCGCTTATCTCTTCTGCCTGGTGACCAATGATAGAACCCAAGGGAACAGCAGGAAGATATGCCAGGGAAGGTTTAGGTTGGATATTAGGAAAAGATTCTTCACCCAGAGGGTGGTGGAGCACTGAAACACGCTTCCCAGGGAGGTAGTCACAATGCCAAGCCTGACAATATTCAAGAAGCATTTGGACAATGCCCTCAGACATGTGGTGTGAATTTTGGGGTTGTCCTATGCAGGGACAGTAGTTGGACTCGATGATCCCTGTGGGTCCCTTCCAACTCAGGACATTCTATGATTCTACGATTCTATGATTTTTCCAGTGAAATCTCAGACAGCTGCACCATGTCAGGAAACAGTGAAGGCTGGCTGCCTGACGTGAGAAGGAGAGCTGGGAGCCAAGCAAGACAACAAGCAGCAACCTTGCAGGCTCAAAGTACCCCTGTGATGGAAGAAGAGCAGATTGGTGATGGCAACCATGTGCAGCTTAGAGTCAAAACTGCCAGGCAACTCCAATATAATGAGGCCAGTCCAAAGGCAATCTGAGAAGACAGCCCATGGATCTGGGTCCAAGCATACTGTGTTTCAGGTACCATTTTTTTAACTCTGTGTGAGCCATCACAGTTATGACACCTTGATTTTCCTTTTGGAAGCATCATACAGAAGACATTAACCAGCCAGCTCCTGAAGCAAAATGTTTACTTAGTAGTGAGTCATGGAAAGTGCATACATAAATGCATATATAAATATTTTCTGTAAACAATCAATAGCTTGTTTACATGTTTAATTTCTACTCTTCTTTCATTATTAGAGAAAAATTCTCTTTGATTTCAGGACCCTTCTAATACTACTCCAATTATTTTAGAAACCCTAAACCCAGGACTGACGACATTTTTTTGCCTACTGGTCAAGCGGATGATCTCAAAGAGGATGTTTCTAATGCTTGCTGCATTGTTTGTGAACTTGGACCAATGCATTTTCAAAGAATTGTATCCAATGTTCTGATGACCAACTTGCAAGAATTTTGAAAGTATCTGAATAAGTGTGATTCTTAACTGCCTATATTATTTTAAAACTAGTACTATGGAATCAAGTACATACATGTACTAACATCTCAAAGTACTCAATCAACAATGATATTGATAAGACATCACAGGTTATATATCGTGTCTAGAGCTACCTATCTGTCATGTATTCTCATCTATATTAAGACAGATCCACTTTAAACTAAGCACCAAGTACTCACCTAAGACCCACTCAGCAGAAGTGGGTTCTTGCAACGCGCATTCTGTGTATTGTACACAATTTTAGTGCATAAAATCCTAATTTTTGTTGTTGTTGTAGAAATTCAGTCAGTCATTGTCTCAGTGTGGGTGTAATAGATATGTAATGCATGTATCAAGTGTATAATGACTGCTAAAAGATGAAGATAACAATCACTTTGTCTAATCCTTAAAACTGAATGGAATGGTTATTATGTACATTTATTTTTCCTCCAAAATGTAGGCTGTTACTGTAAGAGTAATGAGCACCTCTTTACCATTCCATTATCTATGTAAACTACTTAATATTACAGATCTACTAAAAATGATAAATTAAATGGAGATCTGTGATTTCATAACTTTAGAGAATATCTTAATAAGTCCACTGAAAATCAAAATGTACACCTGATTTTTAAGCATTTGGAGATACTGTGCTAACTAATTAGAGAACAAAATTTTATAACCGGAAGTTGAAACGTGGTTTAATCTGCATACATTTGAGGAGAAGTTGTACCCAGATACTGCTTGGAGTACAGGGCACACTATGAACATATTTCTGTGTTCCAGCTACAGAACTTAGAAGCATGCTTATCAGTTTAAAGCAGACGCATTTGGAGAGGACTAAATGCAAAGATGTTTCTGTTAGCTAGATTATTAGAGTTATAATAAAACTAGTCTGTCAGTATTTAATAAGAAAGTATTTATTTAAAATTCATATCTTCAAGAGCTACAAGTATGAACTAGTGAATCTTCATGAATCTTATGATATGTTTAGTTAAGCATGACTACTACCTTTTATGCCTAAAGTAATGCTGATGATGAAATTCAATGACTTGACATGGGCCACACCAAAAGAATCAGTATTGGAGGTGATGAGATTACAAACAAGGTCTCTTGACTTTGTTCATCCTTCAGTAACACATCTGTGCTCCCCTGTTTGTTTTTGTTGTTGTTTTCTATTTTTTAACCATGTATAACATTGCAAATATGGCAAATTATTCACTTGAATTGATTTATTGAATATAGCATTCTGAAGTTTGGGAAGTACTGAGATGATTATTTGTATGATTGATTTATTACTCATGTCATACATTTCCGTGATACATAGATTGAATCCTTAACACCTTAATCTAAAATAGAAAGGACACATCAAAAGAAGAGAACATACTGCATAACTTTTCATGTGTGTGAAGAAAAATTATTTGTGAAAGTATTTCTTCATCAGAAAGGAGACTATTCCAAGGATAGAAACAAAAGGTTTATCAGAGGATAGGTCTGAATCTGAAAGCTAAAAACTGTCAGAAAACTCCTGAGAAGTAAGAAAAGTAAAAGATGTGGGGAAAGCATAATATGCAAGGGAAATAAATGCAAAAAGGGTGGAGGGACAGTTTTATTTATGTCCTTGATGATCAACAACCTTGAAATACACAAGGTAGGAAACAAATTTAATGGAGGATGCGGAAGTGACATATAGCAAGTCCACATATAACAATAATGAATGACAAAACCCCTCCAAAAGAAGATAATGAGGTATTCATGTGGAAACGGAAAGTACAGTTGTATTCTCTTCTATCAAGTCTCAAACAAAAGCTATTCTTTGGGAGTGATACCTCAGGTATGTTTTAGCTTAGCTATAAGCTACAGTATTTCTGGCCAATTTATTTGGTAATCAAAAATTGTATGTACAAACCACAAATAAGTAAATCCACTGCACTGCCAAACATTATTAATACCAGCCACCACTTGCATACTGTATTTTGCCATATACCCACAGGCCGTTGACAGAAACAGAGGCTTTCATCAAAACCTGAACATTCCAGTCATGTTCAAGAATGTTCAAGAATATTCAAGTATTTTACCATTGTTGAAACATTTACCAAAACCCCACATCCCAACCATAGTGCTTACATTTTAAATAGTCTTGACTAAAACTACTTATAACATATTCTCTGGGGCATAGAGAGGTGTTTTGTTGATCTCTGGGAATAGGACTATGCATGCAAGCACAGCAAATGAGGCTTTTTTTATGACTAGTAGCTCTGCCTGGTTTTATCAAAAGCTTTACATGGCTAATTGTCTCATCACCAGCCATGCCAATGGCCAGGAGCACAAACCAATGAAAGGAACTTATTTTATCTGTCAAACAGTGCATGCCAATGCATAATAATATGATGCAGTGAGAAGTTACACAGATAATATTTAAATCACATCTCTGCAACATAGGAAAATAAAATAGAAGAAGTGCAAAAAGTGGCTTGTCACTACAGAACACTGCCCTCAAAGCTGAGGAAAAGCCGGGCATGCTTTCAAGCGAGGCATCTGGGCCAACTGACCCTGACCCATGCAAGACCACCAGGATGAAGTGGTGAGTGATAGTAGCAAGTGACTCCCTGCTGCAAGGGACAGAGGAACCCATCTGCCAACCAGACCTGTTGTCTAAAGAAGTTTGCTGCTTGCCGGTGCCTGGATCCAGGATGCTGTGGAGAGACTGCTGAGGTGTGTCCAAACCTCTGACTATTACACCCAGATGTTCTTCCCTGTGAGCAACAATGGGGCAAGCTGGAGAGTATCAATAGTGACTACAGAGCTCTGGTCGCCCGGGTGGTGCTCTCAATCCTGTCTGCTGGTGAGGCTAAAGGGTGCAAAGAGGAGGGGGCTGATACTGTATGCCAACAATTGTTTGCAGACCTGATGTCAGGCACAGGGTTTAGCTTCTATGACCCCGGACCCTATCAACACATGACAAGAGTCAACATCTGCTTGGGATAGACGGGATGCACCTCACTAACCGGGGAAAAATTAACTTTGCCAGCAGGATGGCTGACCTAGTAAGAAGACCTTTAAACTAGGAACAAAACGGGAGAGAGAGAGTTACCAGCAGGCCTGTGAGGCAGTGGTGGGCAGGACTGACAAGAAAAGGGCCTGGGGTGATGATGGGCACAAAAGGGAATACAAAATCAACAAAGCAGGGCTTAAGCATGGTAACCACAAGCATTGACATGTAAGAAAGGAAGTGCCTGCAAGATACTATTAAGGAAAAAAACCAACAGACCCTTTACGTGAAAACACCATGTTGGGGTGCCTCTCTCAAGTGCTGGTACAGTAATGCATGCAGCATAGGCAATAAACTTGAGGAACTATGCACAGTTGCAGGTCTATGATCTTGTTGGGATCATGGAGCCTTGTTGGAATGGCTTACACTACTAAAGTGCTGCAATGAAAGGATATACGATCTTTAGGAAGGAAGGGCTTGGAGGATGAGGAGGTAGAATTGCCATTTATGTGAAAGAGTACCTGGGATGCATGGAGCTCTGCCTATGGATGGGTGATGGGCCAGCTAAGAGCTTATGGATGAGGATTAAAAAGCCAAACAGTATGGGTGACATTTTAGTCAGTGTCTGCTATCGACTGTCTGCCCAGGAAGGACAAGCAGATGAGGCCTTCTAAAGATGGATAGAAGTAGCCTCATATTTGCAGACTCTGGTACTCATGGGGGACATCAATCACCTTGATATCTGCTGGAAAACAAAGCAGGGAATAACCTCCTCTCCAGGATGTTCCTGGAGAGCATTGATAACAGCTTTCTGACCTAAGTGATAGAGGAACCAACAAGGAGATGTGGTCTGCTGGACTGCATACTCATTAGTGAGGAAGGGCTCATTGGGGATGTGAAGACCAATGCAGCCTTGGATGCAGTGACCATTAGATGTTGGAGTTCTGGATCATGAGAGGAGGGAGTAGGGCAAAAAGTAAGATCATAACCCTGGACTTCAGCAGAGCAGACTTTGGCTTCTCCAAAGATCTGCTTGGAAGAGTCTTATGGGATAAAGTGAAAGAATCAATAAGGGTCCAAGAAAGCTAGTTGTTATTTATGGATCACCTCCTCGAAGCTCAAGGGCAGTCCATCTCAATGAGCAGGAAGTCAGGCAAAAATGCCAGGAGTCCTGCATAGATGAACAAGTTGCTCCTGGCAAAACTGAGGCAAGAAAAAGGACTACACAGAAGGCAGAAGCATGGACAGGTAACCTGGGTGGAATACAGAGACACCGTCCAAGCATGAAGAGATGAATTTAGGAAAGTCAAAGCCCACCTGAAGTTGAATGTGGTAAGGAATGTCAAATAAAACAAGAAGGTCTTCTGTAAGTACATAAGTGGCAAAAGGAAGACTAGGGAAAATGTGGCCCCACTGTTGAATGAGACAGGGACATCAGTGACATGGGACACAGAAAAGGCTGAGGTACTGAATTCCTTCTTCATCACAGTCTTCAGTAGTAAGACCAGTGTTGAATATTCCCAGGCTCCAGAGACCAAGGGGAAAGGTTAGAACTAATTCTGGAAACCATTTCATGGTTTCATTTCCTGTATCACAAGTCATCAGGAGTAGTCATCACGGCTTTACCAAGAGGAAGTCATGCCTGACCAGCCTGAGAACCTTCCACAATGAAATGCCTGGCTTGGCAGATGTAGGGAGAGCAGTGGGTATTGTCTAGCTAGACTTCAGTAAGGCTTTTGATATTGTCTCCTAGAAGATCCTCATAGACAACCTGCTGATGTATGGGCTGGACAGGGAGACAGTGAGGTGGACTGGAAATGAATGGCCAGGCCCAGAGGGTGGTGTTCAGTGGCATAAAGTCTGGTTGGAGGCCAGTATTAGCAGTGTAGACCAGAAGTCAATACTGAGTCCAATCTGGTTCAAAATCTTCCTTAGTGATCTAGATGATGGGCCAGAGTGTACCTTCAGCAGGTTTGCTGCTGACACTAAACTGGGAGGAGTGGCTGATATGTCAGAGGGTTGTGCTGCCATCCAGAGGGACCTCAACAGAGTGGAGAAATGAGCTGTCAGGAATCTCATGCCATTCAACATGGGGAACTGCAGAGTCCCACACCTGGGGAGAAAAAAACCCATGCACCAGTATATGTTAGAGGTCAACCAAATGGAAAGCAGCTTTGCACAAGACATCCTTGGGGTCCTAGTGAACAGCAAGTTGAGCACGAGTCACTGATGTGCCCCTGTGGCAAGGAAGCCTAATGTTATCCTGGGCTGCATTAGACAAAACATTGCCAGCAGGTGGAGGGACAAGATTCTTGCACTCTACTTAGCATTGGTGAGGCTGCAACTTACTGTTCTGGGCTCCTCAGTACAAAAGAGATACGGAGGGACTGGAGCATCTTTCCTATGAAAGGCTGAAAGAGCTGGGACTGTTTATCCTAGAGAAGAGAAGGCTTTAGGGGTGGATCTCATCAATGTTTACAAATACCCGAAGGGAGAGTGTAAAGGGAACAGAGCCAGGCTCTTTTCAGTGGTGCCCAGTGACAGGATGAGAGGAAATAGGCACAAACTGACACACAGGCGGTTCTGTCTGTACATCAGGAAACACTTTTTGACTGTGAGGGTGACGGAGCCCTGGCACAGCTTGCCCAGAGATGTTGTGGAGTCTCCCTCCTTGGAGATATTCAAAAGCTATCTGGACATAGTCGTGGGCAACCTGCTCTTAGGTAGCCCAGCTTGAGCATGGACACTGGACAACATGACCTCCAGAGATGCCTCCCAACCTCAGCTGTTCTGTGATTCTGTGATTCTGTAAACACATTTAGAGTGACAGGATATGCAAGTAGTTGCTTTGTATTTAGAAAAGGAAAAAATATAACCAGGCATAAATTCATCCAAAATACAAAGTGGCTTTCTTCATATATCAATAAAGTACTGTTAATTATTAGCCAATAAATAAATTTTCTATCTGAATGTCACTGTGGTCAGATCTCCTTTTAACTCTCTTGACTGTTGTGTTTGGTACATCAGAAAAACCATATCTAGTACATTTTAGATGTCATACCAAGTCTGATACGTGTATTGATTTCTAGATGTCATGTATCCGTGTCACTCAACTACAGTAATAGAGTCACAATAGATCTTGGATTATTTTTAATTCAAAATATTATCATTGTATAGTATTTGGGAAACAAGCCTGTAGGTTTGATAAATGACTTCTAGAACTTCTACAGAACTGCATACACCACTTTCTTCGGTCTTTGCCCTGTCAGCATTCAGTTTTCATGCTCCAGATAGCTCAAATCTAAATGAGAAGGTCCTTCAATGATCTTGAATGCATGTCCTGCCAGACCCTCTCCTGCCTGCTATCTGTCTGCTATTAACAGATAAGCATGAAGATAGCACACAGACAGGAAACATTCCTATATCTCTGTTTCTTTGACCTAAGTAAGAGATCTGTAACAGCTCTTTGGACCTTGTTCCTACATCTTCTGAGTTACAATATTCTTCACTGTAGCTTGTATCCTTAGTATAGCACTTGCACATGTAGTATCTGATTGCCAAGTTTCTCTGAAGAATCCTTATTCAGATTGTTCCTTATGATTCATGCCTGCATACCCACAGATATAACATTGTTGTAATTATCCAAGTCGGGCTCTAAGATTTCTGGGGACAGGTGTCAGTGTTCAGCTACCCTCAGCCACTCTAATGGTTACATTGTGGAGAACTGTGGCAAAATGTGCCAGTTATTCCAGAACTCAGTGTAGACCCACAGACAAATCTTCACTGACATGTTTCCACTGCCTCTGTACGCAACCTCCCCCAAGTTTCCAGTTTCCAAAAGCAAAGTTTTTGATAACTGCTACTTCCAAGAAACTTTGCCACAATTTCTGTCTTCAGTTAAGCTTTGCCCTTAACAATTTTCATGTAACTACAATCTCAAAATTGTAACACATCCATGCTAATTCAGCTTATGAAAATGTTTTTTCAATGCTTGATGTGACTTATGGCTTCCCAGAGACAGCAATCCTTCTTTCTTTTTTTTTTTTTTTTATCTAAACAAGGCTGTTTGTCACAGAACTAAGATATTTTACTGTAAAAGAGAAAATGCAGTGTCTTCTTTTCCCCCTTTCCCTTCAGTCTAGCTATTGTGTCACTCATTGTGTCTGTCTAGAGTGACAACGAATTCACTTCATCATACAGCAAGAACAGGTGCCTCTCTGTGTGTCTCACTACTATCAGTTCCTGTTAGAGACAGGGGATTGGATTCAGTTGCCTAACTAAAGGCACCTGGTGCCATCTTAGACGTCCTATGGAATCCCACCTGACCTTCATATACTGCTCTAGAGAGGGGCGAGTCTTTTGTAGGTCTCCTATGTCACAAAACATCAGCTACGTGCACATGTCCCAAATATCAGCTACATGCACATGTCCCAGATACTTTACAGCTTCCAAAATACAACTTGACATGTATATTTAGGCAATGAAATACCACCCAATGAGTCATACTTGTGTGACATGGTGGCAGATCCCATTCAAGGGATTTGCCTTTATGGGACTCTTGCAAAACCCTGATTTCTTTGCAGATACTGTTACAGACCATTTCACCTTCAGTTAAACAAAATTAAAAAAAAACAAGCCTTGTTTCACTGGTATTAGCGTGTAATTTAACAAAGCTAAAAAATACTTACCTGACTCCCCAGAGTTTTTCAATCAGGTATTTTTATTATTTTCATGCTATTTGCTTGTAACTCATTGAATTTAATATGATGGTGGCTAATGAGTGCATGTCTAAATCTGTACTTACTTGCAAAATGCTTGAACTTAAACTTCCTAAACTTCTCTGCCCCTTTCAGACACTATTTGCTTCAGTATAGCACTCCTAGGGAAAAAAAAAACAAAAACCACGAACCACAAAAACCCCACCAGATTTAGTATGTACAATCTCATGTATAGTACTAATATCCTTCAGTAAAGTTCTTTTAGGAGGGTGAAAATAAACCTGGGAATCAGTCTTCCCTTTCAGTTAATGAAAACAAAGTTATACTATTCTGCTATAGACTAACATCTTTTACTTGGTCTCCATTGATGGCATGTATACAAAATCATTTCAGTACCACTTAAAATATTTCTGCCATTCACTTATTTTTTAATTGTTAAAGTGACCCTCATGTAGCTGTTTTTATATACTTCAGCCACTTAAGCTGATCTTTTTCACTAAAACCTCATTTGAGTTGGTTTTGAGGGTAGGGAATATGTCCTCTCAGCCACCCATCTGGCACTCTTAATGTTTGTCTGAAGCAGGAAATTTTTTTTCCTGAAAATCATATTAATATATATAATATTGTGTTCAAGATTTTTCTTTACTGCATATTTTTCAAGCGTTTTGAGAGTTTGTTCAAAGTCACTGTGTCTCCCCTAAATTTTTATATCATTTGCCATTTGAAACAAATTGCTTCATATTCAGTAGATTAATGAAATCTAGTTTTCTATGAACTTGTGTCCTTTGCTTTTGTGCCTGTTCCCTTTCCATCCACAACCATGACACTCAGCAGGAGCCAACATGTGCCAAGGCTGATCCAGACTACAGGTCTGCAGACTGCTGCTGCCAAATGAAAGGTTGAGGACTACCAAGGCACTGAAAATGAACTGATCTTGCACCTGTTGGTTGTCACCTTGTTTCATGGCTGAAGAGTTCTGCACTAAATGTGAATCACAGATGCTTGTCAGTCTAAAACATCTATCAGCATATTTTTAATTAGATTAAACAGAAATTCTAGACGAAGCAAAACATGACCTTTATTAGGCATATCTTCCACTTGCAGATCTTATTTCAAGGCCTAAGAAATTTCAGGAGTGTCAGCTTTCTCCAAACACCAGCAGATATTGCTGCTAAGGCATTCACAGTATTTCTGGCCCCCCTCCCCCAGTTTCGTGTCATCCAAATATTGCAGGGTTGTCCTGTGACTTGGGTGATAAAACAGCCAATTCCCTTATTTCCACAATAAATCACAGTTATATAAACCACAATTATATCTAGATTTAAAGACCAAAAGTTACTATTTGGCCATTTTAAATAAGTCCATGTCAATCAAGAACTGGCTTAGGTGAGAACTCTTCTATGCAAAACAAATAAATCTATTTAAAAAAACAAAATGGAATAGTAACAATAGTAACAAGCTGTTTAAATCTTTTATACTTGGGCATCTGTTTCTTAACCATAGCGAGAACTGTTATTATCAGAGCTATATATTTGCCTACCTGCTATGTGCCTAGTGCCTCAAGAACAAATCATCCATACTTCCTTGATTTGGGAGCTCTCCCACTAGTATCACCAGCAGGGAAAACACACAAAACCTCTCACATATAGGCTAAAGGAGGGACATTCTGTATGTTACCTGAAATTTCTGAGTCCATCAGCATATATTCTGCCATGTCCTTCCTTGCCTGTATGGCCAGGGATGCTGAAGCCCCTGTGTGTCCTGTAAACTTACAGGAGGCAGTCTCACAGACTGTTTTAAGTGACAGTTTGGTCAATAATTGAAGTTCTGACTGAAAGGGGTCACATACGATGGCTGAAAACATTTGCCTGAGCAAACTCAGTAGAGCTATTGAACCTGTAGTGGTGGATCAGGAAAAAGAGCACTTGCTGGTTTTGGAGCTCCATAGGATACCTGAGAATATACTTGGGGTTTTTCCTCCCACTGTGAAATTACCTTATCTCCTTTCCATGCTCTCTCATGGACAATGACATCCTGAAATCATGTTCCTGAGATTCTGGGCATGGCCAGCCAGTGAGACTCGTAACAAAAATCCAGAAAGTATTAGAAGTAGGAAGTACAAAGGGGAAATGTCTTGGAAAATATTAGGACCAGATGATAATTTTATTGTCACCTGAGTACTAGGCAGTGGCATGGCTCTCCCATTTCTCACCTAGGCCAAAAACTGAACCTGCAGTATGTGGAAGAGGGGTAGGCAGATTGGCTGAGTGTGAAGACGGTTGGAGAAATTTGCAAAGCCAAGTGTGTCTTTTCTGATGAAGTTCCATAAAGGAGCTCTACCCAAGATACAAGCAAATTATTCTGGGAACTGAATGTCCCAGACACTGTGGTGGGGAGGTTTCCATCAATATGATGGAAAGAGAGAAGGCCCTCTATCTGTAATGAAGAAGGGAGAGATGAAGAAATGTGTTTTGAAGGGGAAAGAGGATTTGGGAGAGGAGGTTCATGGAGAGCTGTGGAATGAAATGAAGACATAGGTGTGAAAAACACAAGTGGTATGGACTTCACAGTGTGTATGTGGACAGTGTCAGATAGAGCTGTCTCTTCACAGGAGTCACAGTAACACTGCAAACAACTTTATTTTGGGACAGTTCAGGGGTCCTTTCTTGCACAGCTTGTGAACAGCACAGCTGATTATATACATTTATGTTGATTACAAAACAGTTTCCTAGGTATTAGATTATGTGATAAAAGTCTGATCCCTGTACACTCAGAGGCACACAGGCAGCTGGGGGGACCCCAGTCACATGTGGGGTCATGGATCCACAGCAGCCTCACCTCTATCAGGCTACCAGATTTGGCAGCTCCTAACACTGAGAATCTGCAGCTGACTTTTATATGACCAATTATTAATTCAATTGCAGCAACTGAGGATGCACATGAACTACTTGTGGGGATAGTAAGGCTAAGTACAGCAAGGTGATAGGACAAAGCATTATCACCATTGATGCAAATAATTAGGCACCTTCTAATCGCTGATTTTGATGTCATTTTGTAGAATATTGTCCTCAAACATAAAAACTGTGCTTTTGAAACAACTATCAATCCCAAAGACATTTTAGCTAACACTGGAAAGAACAAATGGCCTCTGCTGACTGACAAAATACTGGAGACCAGTAGAATACGGCCTATAAAACCATTTAAAATAAAAATAATTACAAGCCTGTTCCTGTATGTAATGTATTGATGGATTTAAAGTGGATTTACTGAGGCTAAATGATTGTTTCACAAACCTGTATGTGTCTAGTGAGTCTGGATTTCAGCAGGCACTGATTACACTTTCCAAGGCTGCAATAAGGTACCAGAAACAAGTATGCTGCTGTTCCTCAGCCAGTTCCAGCTCTGACACCTGACCTCATATGGCTTTCTATATCCTGAAATTAGTTGTAGGCTGTTGCTCATCTCACCTTGGTCAAAAGCAAGCAGAGGCTTTCATGCACGACCTGAATTGTAAAGACATCTCAGGTCTAAGCTGAGTGACAGTAGCATTCAGCAACTTGGCAAAGATACTACTAAAAAGTTGAAGAATAGCAAAGTATTGCTTTGTATGATGACAATACTAATCACAGCTGGTAGAAGACGACCACAACAAGCATGGCAAAAAAAGAGTGAGAACATCCCATTTGCCAGATTTATTTTCTTCTCTGAAGCTGCCTTTTTCCTTCTTCATATTTTCTCAACCTTGTAAAGTTTTTCAAGGACACTGTTGTATGGGGCCCTTTTTGAGGGGCTGCACGTCAGAGCCAAAGGCATACACGAAGAAGAAGAGGGGGTGCAAGACGGACTCCTTAGCACTGCCACAAGCTTCTGTTAAATAAGTCTTGAGCTCAGCAATGACACATTTTCCACACATCCCGTTTTGTTGCTGTTGTTATTGTTGTTTTTAACTAGAGCAGTGGGAAAGCCTCTTGTAATGTGGACATGACTGAGTGCTCCAGCACAAGGAAGCAGTTTTGGGGAGCATATGGACAAGGTCACCAGATTTCTTAATGTCATAGTCTGTGATATTTGGCAGTGAAGTTTGCTAAAAGTTGGCAGTTTCACAAGCTATGAATAAGAAATTCCACTTACCCACACTGCCACAATATCTGAACAGCCTGTTCTATATATTTCTTCAGTCCTTTGTACTACCAGATGCCATACATATATTATTTTTGCAAAAAATACATTCTTTTTAGAGAGGTGTTTCCCATATTCTGGAAGAGTTACTTGCAATACAACATTCATCATTTATTTAGAACTTGGTTTTCTGTATTTGTGTACTTTTTACATGTGTTTGTTGCTGATTTATTTTAAAGTGTGATAAAGTCTGGAAATTTTTTCTTTCTTCATCATGGTAGTTTTAGTACTTTTATTTCTGTACATATGTAGTTAACATGAGGTTTAATATATTTTCTTGCGTAGTAGTTATAATAGACAATATATGTATCAGCATAACTAAAATGGGTTCCAGTGAAAAGATCTTCTAAAATAATAATATGATACGTTAAAATTATTTAAATGTGCTGGAAATAGGATATACGTACCAACTTTTTAATTAAATGCTTCCAGAATGGAAGATCCTTCATTCTTACTACTCAAAATGAGAGCATGAAGACAAAGTCAACAAGGTGAAATAGCTTGTTTCAGTTTTGTGAGAGGGGATATGTGGTGGCTGTCAGCCTAATAAGTGCAGACCACCCAAATGGATACATTTGAATCTGTGGATTTTTAGCCCTAGTAAATGGTTAGCCTTTTCTTTCTTTTTTTTTTCCCCATTTAACAAGCTTCAATAAAAAACACACAACAGGTTGAGGAAGGTGATCCTGTTCAGCACTGGTGAGGTCACACCTGGAGTGCTGGGTCCAGTTCTGGGCTCCCCAGTGCAAGAGAGAAATGGACATACTTGAGAGAGTCCAATGGAGAATCACAAAGATAGTGAAGGGACAGGAGCATCTCTCCTATGAGAAAAGGCTGAAAGAGCTAGCATTGTTCAGCTTAGAGAGGAGAAGGCTTAGGGGGGGCATCCCATCAATGTTTAGAAATACCCGAAGGAAGGGTGTAAAGAGAACAGAGCCAGGCTCTTTTCAGTGGTGCCCAGTGACAGGATGAGAGGAAATAGGCACAAACTGACACAGAGGCGGTTCTGTCTGTACATCAGGAAACACTTTTTGACTGTGAGGGTGACGGAGCCCTGGCACAGCTTGCCCAGAGATGTTGTGGAGTCTCCCTCCTTGGAGATATTCAAAAGCTATCTGGACATAGTCGTGGGCAACCTGCTCTTAGGTGATCCTGCTTGAGCATGGACGTTGGACAACATGACCTACATCTATCTTTATCTACTGATTAACTCGGCTGGTGATTAATCCAGTCATGGGACAGGGCTATACAGGGACAAAATGAGCAGTGTAGCATGGACTTAGATTAATATAAAACACTTGTAGATATACAAGACATGTAATTTATCATTTCTAAATTACCCTATACAATAACTATTCTTAAATGCACAATAATATTCAAAGCCTCGATTAACTACTTGCTAACATTGTGGCAAATGTTTTTCTTAAGAAGAGAAACTGAATGGAAGTCAGCTGTAATGGAGAAGTCTGAATTAGGAACCCCTCGTGGCAATCATAACTTCTGAGGAGACAAAAGGGTGGTGTAAAAGCCAAGTAGGTTCTTCTACCTGCAAGTGTTGCGTGTTTGCTAGAAACTGAATATTGAAAGGACTGAACTAGTACTGATGAGAAAACACTTATACTAATCATGACAATCTTAAGGGGAAACTTTTTGAGTATCTGGCTTTGCTGTCTCTTTTTTTTTTTTTTTTTTTTCCCTTTAATGATAAAGCTAAAGGTTTTAATGTTTTGTTATAGAGTCAGGGGAATAGAGGTTTTTTGCAGGTATGGGATGTTTCATCAATTCTTAGTCTAAAAATCTATCGGTCTATGTTTCTATCAGCAACTAGGGAATGAAGGAGCTGGGATAAATTAGCCACAGTCACTCATATGGCCCTTTCAGTCCCACATACTTACCTTTCTGTCCTTCAGCCCTCTGCAAACTCAGGTAGAGCTTAATAGCATCCCTCATCTTACTTATATCCCAAATGTCTCAGTGCTGCCAGGTACTTATCCACTTAGCTTTGCTTTATTATTCATCATCCTATCTTTACTGTTTCCTTTTGTTCTAATTCCTCTTCAGAAATTCCCTGCTAACAATGCAAACATGTTGCTGTGGTATCTTGTCTTTCTCCAAAACAGTTTAATGATTTTTTCTATATTTCAAAAGGTAAAAGAATCATTTATAAGGCCATCTGTTTAGCAGAAATCAATTTCATTTGATTTATTCCTTCTATCACAAGCTGGTAGCATTTCAATTTTCAGGGCAAAAGTCACATTTTGGCTTTAATTATCTTTGAAGTGTAAGTTTGGAGTGATGATTTTAAGGAGAAATATGCACTATGACTTCTGTGGAACTCAAATATATTACCTGTAAATAAAGCACATAAAAAGACAAATCTGCCTTTAAACAATTGCTGTGGTGGTTTCACTCATCATGAAACGTATTCAAAACCCTTTTTTTTACGTATTCAAAAACCTTTGAAAAGGATGACATTTTCCTCAATCAAAAGTTTTCAGGAGAAAGAATACAATGCAGGGTCCACTATGCTTGCCAGACAATGGAATTGGAGTTATTAACAGAAGTCCCTTTTAATAAAAGGGGTTGACAAAGATGGAGTCTCCATCAGTGGGAAGAACAGGAAATCTCTGCACGTGAGGAAACTGATCAGAATTCACTGTTAATGGAAAATTCCATGAAAAAAATAAATGGAACAGAGTAGTATTTTTAGGTGACATGCTAATCTGAAATAATTACTAACTCAACAGGTTTAAGGAAAACAGGAGGTGTGGAATATACAGATGGTTGTACTGTAGAACTGAGTGAAATGACAGTGACTGAAACTTCTGATACAATTCAGTTTCATCTACAAACTTGAAACGTAGACTATCCATACAACATTCATTTACTTCCTTTGAGCCTTTATACATTATGAGACAGGAACATCATTTGACATAAGCGTCATAATGGTATTAGCTCTTTCTTTCCCTGGCTATAATGACAAGAATATGTGTTGATTTGTGTTTGTGTTTTATGTAAGCTTATATAGTTAAAAATGTGAGTAGAGCTAGTAGTGTTCAAACAACCCCATTATTTTAGAATAATTACCTTCTGTGATCTTCTACTTGAGATAAAACAGAAGAGAACACTGCAAGTTATTTTGCTTCTGTAGTGCTTATATTAAACAATTAGCTGTTGTTGTTGATTGCCCCCTTAGAAATAGCCAGGAACTGTTATCTTATGACCCATTTCTGTAGTTGTTCTCATGTAGAATATACCCCTATTCTTTTACAGCTTGGATATAGAAAACCTGTTTTTCTGCCTATTCCAATATCATTCCTTCTTCAGATTGCAATAGAACTGCAATGTGTGTCAGTACTTGCTGTTGTGATGAGCTTTGGAGCACAGTTTGTGCATGCCTTCAGGAACTGGAAGATGTAGCCATGTATAGTCAAGAGCCAAAAAGTCTCTTCGTGAAAGGTCTTATATGACTGAGGCTTCCACTCCAATAAAATACTGTGTACAAAGATTATGGAAATGGTTTCCCAACCTCTCTTTTGCTACCACTGAAGTACAGTAAACCTTCACTAAATCATCTCAAAATCCTATGGCTCTGTTTATAAGAAGAGAACATGCTCTTAAATGGTAAAAAAGGAAAAGCTGTACATTCATTGAAACACAGGACTTGTGGTTATATATTCAAATAACGAGACAGATTAGAATGCTGTACACATAAAAAGAAGTAATCCTGTTTATTTGAGGTGGAAAAAGGGAATCTGAAGAGGAGCATCTAGTCTCTGAAAATTTCTGTGTGCTAATGCCTTTCTTCATTCTATGATAAAGTTGGACCTCCCATGAGGACAACTATCCCCCACAAAATAATAGGACTATATTTTCCTTATATATATGGAAACATCACTAGTGTTATTGTTATAGAATTACCAAATAATGAAATAATAAACTCCTCCCTTCACCAGTTCCTGCCTGTGGTGTGGTCACAGGAATGGTTTTGAATACGGAAAAACTTTATGCTTAAGTATAAAAATATATAAACCTTTTTTTTTCCCCCTGTTTGACTATGTCTTTCTCTCTACTTTTCAACTCTGTCCCCCATTGCTTCATATCTCTACAGGTATCTCTGTGGCACTAACTACAATAGAATCTGACTGTCTCACATTGTTGTGGTTTAACCCCAGACAGTAACTAAGCACCACACAGCCACTCGCTCACTCCCCCCCTCCCTGGTGGGATGGGGGAGAGAATTGGAAAGGTAAAAACTCGTGGGTTGAGATAAGAACAGTTTAATAATTAAAGTAAAATAAAATAGAATAGAATAGTAGTAATAGTAGTAATAGTAATAATAATAATAGTATTATACTAATAATAGTATTATAATAATAATAGTAATAATAATAGTAAGAATAATATAATAATAATACAATAATAATATGCAAAGCAAGTGATACACTATACAATCGCTCACCACCTGCCGACCAATGCCCAGCTCATCCCGAAGCAGCAATCACTGTCCCCCCAGCCAACTCCCCCAGTTTATATACTGAGCATGATGTCATATGGTATGGAATAGCCCTTTGGCCTGTCTGGGTCAGCTGTCCTGGCTGTGCCCCCTCCCAGCTTCTTGTGCACCTGGCAGAGCATGGGAAGCTGAAAAGTCCTTGACTAGTGTAAGCACTACTTAACAACAATGAAAACATCTGTGTGTTCTCAACATTATTCTCATACTAAATCCAAAACACAGCACTATACCAGCTACTAGGAAGAAAATTAACTCTATCCCAGCTGAAATCAGGACACACATATATTAACAGATGACAAAATTAAGATTGACAGATAATCTTCCATAAAAAAAATTTTTTTGTAAAATGGATTATGAACAATTTTTTTTTTAATTAAAAACAATTGGTAACCATTTTTTCCTGAAAATAAAAGCTGAAAAAGATAACATTTTCAGCCTTCAGATTCTTGACACATATCCTAAAAAAAAAATCAAATTAAAAAGGATTAAAAAGGATTAAAATTAGTCATAGGGAAAAAAAATAATTGCCCAACCAGGTCTAAGAGGAGAGCTCAGTCTAATTCTCCTTTCCCGTTTGCACAGAGACACAGAAGGAGGTCTGGTATTAGCTAAAATGGATGTCTTGGATAATCTGAATGGACACTTTCGTTTGCTACTGTGTTTTTAATTGTGAATGCTGACCTCAACAAAAGTAAGACAGTTATTAAGACAGTACTTTCAAGCAGCCCTTTCAAGAAGTGAAAGCCCTTCATGCTTAATGAATGACATATAGCATATCTTATTGAAAGACTTGTTTGTTTGTTTATTTGCTTTTTTGCAACATTTTAACATTCTTCATCTCTGACAGTTTATGTTGGCTTTCGTTCTGCCATGTATTGTCCAGGGAAGACAAACCATTAGAAGTATGAGATATATTTATTTCTCAGATAAGAAGAAAAAGAGAAAGTTAGAGAAGAGAATTTGTATTTAAAGGTTAAATATTTATCAAACATAAAATCAGCTTGTTTTTTGTCTTCAGCCATTTCCCATCAGATAAGGTTGAAATATTTCCTTTTATTCCCTGCCTCAGGTCACTTGCATACATGTTCTTTGGAATGACTAGTAGAATCATTTAATACTGCTTAATTTACTTGCTTTGAAGAAAAAAAGACAAGCAATAAAACACATGCATTTTACTAAAAAAGAAAAACACTTCCAGCCTTATATGAATTTATTATGCTTTATTGCTTTCCCAGCCTTTTAAACTCTGTTATGCTTTATGAAAACTAGCACAATGAGACCTCATCTCTACATTTCCTTGTGAATGATTGAGTAAATTAAAATCTCTCCACTGGCCTCACTTGTGTTAACTGTAGTATTCATTGCTAGTGATCACTTTTATGGGATAAAAACCATTGATTTAAAATCAAGAATGGAAGGACAAACTTGCAAACTAGGAAAGACAAGTCTGAATACTAAAGAATTCAGGCTGAAAGGTTTAGAATTTCATGGTCATTTAGAACAGTTTTGGTTCTGTCATAGAACAATTACTCAGTGAATTTGAAACTGTTTTTCTCTTAATATGGATCACATAACAGGTTAGTTGTGGTTTATTTTCTCTTTCTATTTCAAAGTGACATTTGCAAAAAGATTTGCATATTTTGAAAACAAATGTCATTCTCCCTCTCTGTCACTTCCTCTCTTTTTCCATCATAATAAATATTTTATAATCACAAAAATATTCGTGTATTGCCTGAGGAGTTAGTCTCTCACTGCTGGAGTAATTCTCATTTGTCCTTATAAAGTCTGTTTGCAAAGCCAAAACCACTGAGATAAATTATTATTAATACTGTGTTGTCTCTACCAATTTTAGAATGAAACTGAATTGAAAAATTGATTAGGAGTCAATTATCTTGCTCAGGGTAGGTTGTTTCATTTAAATTGGTTGTGTTTAAGCCAATGTGCAAAGGTTCCATTTTCCTGCCTAAGGTAACCCTATGGCTGAAGCCAGAAAGCAGGACACTTATTTATGCCTCTAGGGATTCCAAAATTGATAATTCACCCATATATGTAAAAAGCTGGAGCGAAGAAAAATCTCTTTCCATTTTGGGTTGGTCCTAACCAAGAAGTGACTTCTGAGAGATCAAAATGGCACCAAGTAATATGATGGTGTTGCAGATCACAAGTATGAAAAATAGCATTTTTGAAAAATAGCATTTCCAGCAGGCTATTATTTCACAAGTTATTTCCGCAGGAGATCATGGTGCCACACAGTGAAACCTAAAATCCATTATATAAGTGGAAACGTACCAGTGATTTCAGTGAGAGGTAGGTCAGCCATCACCCTTCATGATAATCCCTATACCAAGTAATAACTTATGTACATATTCTTCTTATACATGAAAAATGACAGCTTAAGTTTCTAAAAAATAACAGGAATGTTTTTTTCTAGTTTTGTTCCATGCAAGTAAATGTCTCCTTAGTTACATATTGAGATTTAATTTGGAACATTACAAAAGCTTAGAACCCTCTCTGTACTGAGAAAATATTATCCTTTATTTTGTTATTTGCAAAACAGATAAAGTTGTAATACGATTGTCACTGTGGCCAACTTGCATCTCATCTTCTGTCTCCCTAAAATTGCTTTAGTTTATTTAGCAGTTCAAGGACCTCCTCCTTTTATTTAGCTTTCTCAAGTTTTAGGTTTGTAGTAAAACCTCAGATCACCTGGATTCTGTGGTTTGTGATTTCTTAGCACTCCAATTCTTGTCATATCAACCACAGGAAAATTATAAAATAGCATGTGTATGTATACATGCATATATAACATGTTGTGCCCTAGCAAGTAAACTACCACAAAATCAACACTAACAAGTATATCTATGATTATCTTGATCTATATCAAGCTATTACCAATTACTATCAGCAATCAATAACACAGTCAATCAATCAATATTATAGCAACAACAAATAACAGCAAAACCAAGAAGGTATATACTATTGTAGGTTACTACAAACTTATCATTAGTGAAGCAAACTTATCAATACTATAACGGCAGATATTCATATGATAGATTACTTATATGGATATATAGTACTGATATCAAGTGAATTAGACAGATTTCAGAAGGGGCCAAACCATCACAGAAGGGAGGACAAACTGATCCCAGAGGGGGACCCAACCGTCCCAGAGGTGAGGAGAAACTGAACCAACTCCAAAACTGGGCTCAAAGGGGCACCAGGAAGACAGAAGGCAGAGTCTCATTTCAGAGATGATCCGTGTCACAGGGCCTGGAGTCAGCCGGGCATCCTCAGTGAGATTCCAAGATCTTATTGAAAGTTTTTGTGGAGAGTTTAGCCTGTGTAGGAAGGGAAAAGTGTGTGTAGCATGGGAAGTTCTCTGAGAGAGGGTCCTTTTTGGGTAAAAATTAAATCCTTGTTATAAAGACATAAGGGGGCGTAGGACATCACCACTTTGAACAGCCAATAGATGCTGTTAATTTTGATTTTTCACCTGTAATGATGCTGTTTTCTGTTCTTTCAGACCCATTTTATTTTCCCAGACTGTTTTTACTTTTTCAGACAATAAGTTGCCATTGCAGTTCCTTGGTTTTGTGCTTATCAATGGTATCTGAGGATGTCTCTGGTTTCGAGGTACCCCAGCTGTACTTTAAAGAGGCCAACTGCATTTTTCAAGGACGTTTCTGGTTCCCAGGCCCAGTCCTGGGCTCATGGCTCCCAGGCTGGCACCAGTTTCTCCGTCAGTGTTTTTCAGCAGACATTTTCTTCTCATCAATCTCATTTTACACATTTAGTTATGCCTGCATAAGTACTTCACTGATCTGCAGTTCAGAATTTTAATTCGCATATTGCACTTTCTTAACCTAACATACAACTTTAGGAAGTCTTAGCAAATAGTATACAAACATCTTATTTGAAAATGTAGACCCAGATTTGGTTTCTAAACACTAGAATTTAGAGATTGATTTTTTCATCCTGAAGTCTAATTTTTAAAATAAAACATTTCAAACCGTATTCTAACAGGTTGTAATAACTCATTGTGCAAAATAGTAGTGTGATTCATTCAGCATGTTCCTTCCTGGTATTTGGAGGGTAGGAGGTTGATTACTTGTTTAATGGATCTTCAATCATTCTGCATATAAAACTTGAAAATTTGTTCTGTTTGTTGCTATATTAACTTCTTCCAAATGTATCTACTGCTTGTTCTCTACACACCTCCTCCCTGTTCCCTTCAAGAAATTCTGGGTAAACAAGAATTGAACAGTATATGAAGTATGCAGCATAACACAAGTAAAATGTTTTGTACTGGATGTCAGTAAAAACATTCCTCAGAGTACCTGAACAGTAAGTATGATTGTCCTCTGTATCCTGTTATATGTTCATGGTAGTTTATAGCTTCAAACTTTGGGGAAACACTGACTCATGCCAATAGTTGTTTTATACTCATTTCTCACACGTGTTCTCATAAGAAATGTAATGGTAAGTCCCAATGCAAAGTGCTGCTTTCCTATCCAAAACCTGATGACAGGAAAACTAGGTCAGGACTGCAGCCACAGTTGGAAAAATATGTGCATTTGGGAGAGAGGGAAAAAGCTGTGTGGATCATCAGCAGGCTTACGATGAAAGTAAACCTCTACTTCTAAAGGTCTTCACCTTACAGTAGCAGAGGTTTTGTGAAGACCATCTGTGCCAGCAAGTGGTAGCATGTCTCCAAACAGCATGACTGCTTGCACTAATTTTGTTATGAGCTGAGGTTTCTCAGGGAAGCAGGCTTTTAAATTATCAAGTCATGAAAGATGCTGGAATATCTACTGATATACCCATATTTTGTTCACCTCAAAAGACCCTCATGTTGGGGCAATGTAAAGTCAAACAAGGACAGTAGGAAGAAGACATCACAATTAGTGAAGATAAATCAATCCTGTGAATTAGAGTAAGAACTTGAATTTAGCTCTTATAAGGAGGTGTTCTAACCCTTTTTAAGCTATCATTTGCCTTGGATTCCTGTTTATTCACTACAGGTTTGACCAGAAATCCTATTCCAGTAATGAAAAGTCTATAAGAAGTGTTAAATGTACCATTTGAAGCAAACCACTTGGTTTTCTCATTCATCATATTTAAGTACATATCACAGAGTAGTCTCAGAGTACGCTATCTGGATTTCTTTTGGATGCAAGTAAATCAGATGTTCTCCAGCAGCACACCTAGAGCAATTACCCTAGTCATATCCATCAAACCCAGGCCAGAGACAACAACAGTAAAAACTCTCTGAATTTCTGATAACATGGATGTCAAGTCATTAGCACTAACTGTTTTGTTCTACAGATACAGTTTTATTGACTGGGACTAATTTCCTTCATTGCCAGGTCAGAGGTAAAACAAGCAAGCAATCTCTTAATGGACCAACCTAAGTTCAAGAGAATAATAATTGTACCTTTTATATGAGTATATGAAGTCACACATAAGTTTTAGTTGTGATCATCTCCCAGTAACACAGTGGCATAATGCTAGTCACATCTTTTCATTCCCTTTATCAGAAATTTGTATCTTTGAATAATCAGAGAAACTTTGAAATCAGTCCCCAGGCTCACTCTAGTTCCCTAACCACCTTTCATAAAACTAAGCAACGCTGTTTCCCAGAAAAAAAAATATGAGAAGAGTGTTGTTATTATTGCCAGAAGAAATTATTCTCTCTTCTTTATTCATTATTCAAACATGTTTGTATACTGGAAAAAATCCTGAAATGTTCCATGATGATTGTGTATATGGGCATTTCTTTTGTTTGGTTTGTTTTGTTTTTTTTTTTTTTTCCCATTACTATTCTGATAGCTCCATACCTTTTTTTTCTCTCTGTTTTTATGAAAATGTACCTGAAGTCACTAGTCACTGACAAAAATTGGCATGTCTTTATTTTTAAAAATACTAGTGTTAAGTCCATTATACTGCTGAGCAGAAATCATTCCATCCTTTTGTTTAAACCTTGCGTTATTAACATCTTTTCAGACAAAGCCTGGCCAACCCTGTAATATATCTTCTAGTACTAAATCTTGCCTTCCAAAACTGTAAAAGTAATAGTTTTTAATTCTTTCGTAGAATGACACCTGCAAGAGTTTATTATCTTTAAGAAAATTAACTTTTCCAAAATAATAATTTCTTTATTATATACAAGAAGTAGAGGTCTATTTTTTCAGTAATCTAACACTATTTATACAGAACTTATAGACTTTGAAGTATTTGATAGAAAGATGACTGTAAAAGTAGTTTGGCTCCCTTGACACCTTGCAGTAATCCAGGCAGTTTTTGAGGCTGTATTTAATCCAGTTGCCATCCTTTTTGTGTTTCTCTGAGTGAAGAGAGAAATATGGAGAAATCTCAGGTTGCCTCATCTCTCAGGGAACAAAGTTTTCTTCTCAGTAGAAAAGAAGCAATAGCAAATTGCTAGCACAGATGGGAGAATTTTTGATTAAAAGCCTTTTCATCAAAATATGCTGAGGTTAAGATATTGAGATTTCAAAGCTCATAATACTCAGCAAGGTTTCAAATAGAAAGTGTCTGAGGCCCAAAGTAAAGTCCCAGTGTCACTTCTCCAGAGAGAGCTGAGTGAAAACACTGATTTTTTTTTTCAATCTGGAGGTGTACACTTCAAATCTTTTCCATTTTATGAGAATGTTGAAATGTTGGGGGGGGTTATTCAAAGAAAAAAAGGGAAAAAAAGCAGCAAAGCAACACTTTCTTGAAATAGGGAAAGGAAACAAAGTTTTCATTCTCTGGTCAGCTCTAATACGTAATTTACTTATTAATGCTCTTTGATCCATGGATGACATTTCTATATAGGGATTAGATCATTAGATCACTTGGAATTGCTATAATTTTTCATTCTATTGTCTAAAGGAAGCCATCCTTCACATAAAAAATATTTTAAGAGAAAACTAGAGCCTATAGCTGTCTGAAATAACTAGTACAGCAGAGAAAAGTTGAGTAATAGACTCAAAACACAAAGGATGGCTAAATTTCCTCTCTCAGACCTTCAGAACTAAATAGGCATAGGATCAGAGATAATTTCACTGTGATGATCCCATCTGTGTAGTAGACCTTTAATGTTTATATTACAACAGTAACTCAAAAGATTTAACTCTAAGATTTAAATGTTTATTGCTTCTTTTTAAAAGGGAAAAATGGCATTTTTTGCTAATAAATATACATAAATATTATCTACAGTGGAAATGGTCAGAGTAAATAAAATTAAACTGTGATTATCTTTCAACAGATGCAACAGCAGACAACTACATAAAATGCAGTTCATTGGAGAAAATTACTTTTTCTTCATTGCCAAGTCACCTGCAGAACCACAATACACATTATAAAAGTTATATTATTTTCTGTGAAAATTATGGTAGCTATTTCTACACAAGTTGTTTGATACCTTCCTTTCTTGCAAATTGATTGAAGTACTCATATTGCTAAAGCCTTCAATTTCCCAAATTAACATATGTAAATGCTGAACTCCCCTCCCCAAATGGCATCTCTATTTAATTATTATTGTCTCTGTAGCATCCAGAGAATGACATAAAAGTGGAGATTCTACTGGATTTTTTTTTGTAGCAATACAGAAGAAAATATGGTTCCTGCTTCAAAGGGTACAGCGCAACATGTTGGAAGAGCAGAAGTGAATAGAATAGCAGTAGCTATAAACACACAATTGTATTGGCTATATAATCTTGTGCATTTGTATAAGTTAGTTAAACACACCTTGAGGGTCCCCACACCACTAGGAAATCAGTGGTTATACACATACATATATATACATACATGTATATGTGTATATTCCACTGGTTTTCTGGCTGGCAACTATTATTAGGTATTATTCTTAAGTGTCAAGCATGAACAGAATAATGAGCAGAGAACTCACTGTGAACAGGGTATCATGCAAAATTTGCTTTGGACTGAGGAGGTAAGATCAAGTGACACAGGCTGACAAGATTCACCAGTACAGCAGTTGTAATAGATTTAGTGGGCTGTGTAGACTAGCATTAGAAACAAAGAAATTATATGATGGTAGCAGCAGACAACAAGATAATGGAAGCTACATTTGAATAGACTGGAATAAGAGTACCTAAGGTTAGTACACAGACCAAGAAAAAGGAAAGTTGATATGTGGGCAACAGTCAATTGTTTGCATGGTTATTACTGTTTACTCTGAGTAAGAAAATGCAAGTATGCAGAATTACTGTCTTCAAAGCATTCAGGATTTCTGGAGGTGTGTGTGTGAACCAACAGAGCAGAAGCCAAAGAGCTGGATGAGCAGTGACAATGATGTTGTCAATAATAACAAAAAAAAAAAAAAAAGTAAATGGAGAAATTTTTTTATAAAGACCACCAGTGGGTTTTTTTTGGCAAAGTTAAATTTAACTCACTGAAGAAGCCTTCAGGAGTAGGCATAAAAAAGTTGCGGGATGGATTAGATAGAGGAGAGGTATACAAAACAGGAGGGTTCAGAGTTGTAGAAACAATATTGAAAAGATGATACAGGCAATATCTGCATTCTCATAGCATGCAGCAGCAGCTAGAAAGACTGGAGGGGAGGACTTGTATCAGATATGCAAATGATACACACAAAATTTATTCATGAGGAACTTTCTTTTATTTATGAAAATAAAATTATGATTTATAGTTGCATTAAGACAGAAACTGCCTCTGATGTGAACAATGTGAGTTTCTCTATTGTGAGATCAATGGTTAAAGGCTACATTGCGTGTGTGTCCATGGATACCAGCAGGCACATAGGTTGTGTGCCTCCTTAGTGTTCCCATAAATATTTTTCAATGTTTTTATTTTTTAAGAAATTTTCCAAACTCAAATTTAAGAGTTAGAATGTGTGCATTTGAATTTTGAGCTGACTGGTTGAAAGTTACTTAGATAACTCTAATTTTATTTCATCTAATAACACTACTGACATGACCCAGGTGTTGGTAGTTGCCTGTATTACTCGGCATAAAAATACTTTGACAGTTATATTGGTCAAAATATGCTTTATGGAAGATGCCATTTATTGCTAACCAAATATTCTGGGCCTTGTAAAATATTCAGGAGAGCACTGGTAAAGTCAAAGGTGCACTGTAGCACTCACTTACGCACTGGGTCCCTTTTGTTCAGGAATACACAGTGAAACTCCTGAAGCAAATATACCTAATTTAGGAGTACACCAAAATACATAAGGTTAATGACGTAGTAAGCTAAGGATTAACATGCTGACCCACTCTCAGTGAGATAGCCAGAGAGACTTTGACAGCCAGGAAGTCACCTGGGAAAGCATTTCTGTTTCCCCTTGAAATGACTGAGACTTAGTGACGCTGAATTGCCAACTTTAAATTCTACATTTTTTTCACAATATATTTCATGTCTCTATTTTTCCTCTTGAATTCTTGAGCTCCTAAGTACTCTCTCAGCAATGATACTTATCTGTGGGTTTCTCTTTTTCTATTATGCAGGGCTTCGACTTCCACATCTCATACTGTAATAATAACTTTCTTAACAAAACTGAGCCAAGGTCACAGAGCTATGTGGCATCAAACTAAACCTGGTATTACAGACACCTGAATTATGGGAATGAAGATTACATCAAGGTTTTCTAGGCAGCCAAAAACCAGGATTTTTGCTGAAAACTATATTTTCTTAAAAGGGAAATTTCCTTTTCTGATACTTTTTGTTGTTGTTCACTCTAACAAAAAGTCAGCAATTCCCTCCCCCCCACCCCCGCCTGCCCCTCTAAGAGCTTCTCCAGCTTCTCCAGCTCTCAAAAGCTTCAAATTCTGAATAGGAAAAAAGTTTGGAGAAATTTAGCAAGCACAGATGCAAAAAGAAAGTCAACGTCTTTCTGCTGCTGTAAGTTCACTCTACCTGAAACAAAACTTCTTCAAGTTCCAAACTGTTTCTACATTTTTTATTTTGCTGCTGAAGTACCTTCCTCAAATTCATCACATTCTATGTAATGAACAGATCTATTTATGACCTCTTCCAGGCTTGAATTCTGATTGGTTCAGTTCTTAAGCAGCATAAGGTGAAAAACATTTAGACCTGCCTGTCCACAGTCATAGATTTCTAAACAGGTTCAAGGAACTTCTTGAGGACTTCCTGTTATTTCATCATTCTTCTGAATATTTCTCGTCCCTTCTAGCAAAGTTGCTCTGCTTCACTCAAATTTACTTTGCTTTATTTCAAATGTTCTTCCCTAAATTTTTGTGTTCTACTTTTCTTAAAAAAAACCCCTACAAGAAAAAAAATAAAAATAACTTTTTATGCTCCATGTTCTCTACGTGGAAACATTAAGTGGTGTGCACTATTGGGGAAAACAAACAAACTAACAAAAAAACACTTTGATAAAGTAATTTTGAGATATATAGGTGGAAAAGTGCCAAAGTAGAAAGTGTTCTTCACAAAAAACTGAGAAAAAAGTACAACTGAAGCAAATATTTGCTGTTTCTTTGAATCAGCAGCAGGAAGCCAGAGAGGAGGAACAGGGAAAAAGTTGCCAACTGAGCCTGTGAGTTGTGCCTTCCAGGTGCCATGAGTAAATGATCTGAAGAAGTAGTTTGTTCTCCTTTTCTGCATCCCCATATAGAGTATTACACCTCCTCAGTAAGCTGACAGTCACACTGACTGCTCATTCAAATATTCAAGGGAAATTTCAAGGGTGACTATGTCTTCCACAATGTCAAGAATGAGAAGCAGTGGAGAGATGAGTGGGAGTCCTGAAAATTACAATAGATCAACCAAATCTGATTTGTTAAAGCACAGAAGAATAATTGAACTGCTTTCCAACACTTTTCTAGGAAGGCAGTTCTTTAAAATATACAGAGTTTTGTGGTCAAAGTATTTGTTCTTTGCATTAGTAATTTCTTTTAACCCTAGATTTTTTTATCGGTCATGGGAAACCATCCTATATCCCAAAGGGTGGTTGAAAACAAACAGAAAAGTATGTAATTCAAAGACGAGCTCTAGTACCTATGTCAGCTGGAATTATACCACTTTCTCATAAGAAGCTATTCTCCCATCAATTTCCATTTCAAAACTTATCTCTAGGATGCCTATGCTATTAAAATAGTATAAATTATGTCTAGTATGCAGAATACATAACCTTAGAAGTAAAAATTAAATTATATAAATGGGGCACATGCCCATCAGAAGACTCAAAACATTTCCAGACTGAGACTTTGAGGGGTAATTAGGAATCCCTTTCGTACTGATATGTGACCACAAACTGGGACAAAGTAAATTACTTTGTTCCAGTAAATCTCACAGTGCCAAATGCCCCAATATCTTTTGGCTATCTTACAGATACGCATGAGCATGCATGAAAACTGTTTTGCATATACCTTGCATGTCTACTGCCTTATTTATATTGAATTCAATTCAATTAAATTGAATTAAACATGAATTGCTTACTTTATAAATGCTAATTTATAAATTGGCTTGAGGATGGGATGAGATGGAAGCTTCATCTGCAAATGTCAGAGAAGGACCAGCAGCAGAATAGAAATAGGAGAGAATCAGAACATTGTATAGGATTTTTGCTTTTCAAAAACTGGCTGTTCGGAACCTTGTTTTGACCTTTTCCTTGTATCGTACCTGCAAGAAGAAAAGAACAGAAGTTTTATACCAAGTATTTTCCACATTGCTTTCTAATAAAAATTATTGTACCATCAGTAAGTTTCACAGACTGGTGTCAGTCAGAACATAACTAATTCATCAAAAATATCTTTTGAGAGAACACATTGCTCCCCTTTACTCCTGTTTTAAAGTTGTATTGCATCGTATTTTTTTTATTGCTTTGCATATTTTTTATGGCATGATGTGTATAATAAAGACATCTTAAAAAGTACTCTTCTGCTCTCTCAATTTTTTTCCTTGCACAAAATGCATAATCAACACTGTGTAGAACTGACTGGGTGCTTCCAGCTCTGTCAGCTATGCAGAGAATGCAGGTGCATGTAAAACAGCTCTAACCTAACTGAAGAGTTAGTGCCTCTCTTCATCCGTGTGTTGAACTGGAGGCTGAATAAAGAATACGTTGCATTTTATTGCTGTTCCAAAATGGGTTTTATTACAGAACTACAAAGGAATTTCACAGAAACAACATAACATAGTTACAATACTTACTAAGTCCATTGATTGCTTAAGTTTGGTTATGTGTATGTTGCTTAAATATTTAAATATATCTTTTAACAGAACAGTGATTCAGAGACTTTACACATTATCTTTGGTGCTGTGTTTGAAAATTATTTAGTGTTTGCAGGTGTTGTAAGAGTTAGCCAATGCATTTGAAGTCCCCTTGGCAGAGGAGAAAACAAAAAGCATCAATTCAATTATGGAATTTTTAGGTATTAACTCAAGAAGAACCGAATTGCATTTCCCAAAAGACTTTTATAACATCTGTGTCCAGGTAACCCTAGCAGAGAAGATTGCATTAAGAGGGATGTAGTCATTTGAACGTTGTTTTAAAGGTCATTCCTGCTGTTTACACAGTCTCATGGTACCTCTGTGTATTCAAATATGCTATATTCCCTTATTAATGTAATTATCCAGCAAAGGGTACATTTTACCATTTAGGCACTAAATTTGGAGAAAAAGTAAAATTGTTTCAGTCTGCATTGAAAGGTAAAATAGAAGGTCCATAGGTTATCATATAGTTACCAGCCATTTCCAGCTATCCAGCCACTCTACATCTACCCACACCATACTGACTGCAACCCTTATTGCACACTCACATGTTCCCTTCTAAATGCAAATCTATGTATAGTTACAGGTAATTTAAGAATGCAAGTGTTTGTTATGCCAAATTTATTTCCCTGGTTTGTCTCAAGAAGCTAGGTATGCGCATATGGCAGAATTAACGGAGGGAAGATATCAAATTAATTTTCAATAAGAGCTAGAGAGTTTGAGTATCTCAGTTTTCAAATGCTTGACAAAGATATTTTGAAAGAACATTCAGAGGTTTGTTTTCAACAATATTCAGCTTTAGAAAAACAAAATTGTATTACTTATTTCAAAGCAAGCTTCTAAGACCTGAGATATGTAGAACAGTAGAATTCCCCATCTCTTCCTCTGCTTCATCATTTACATAACATACATTCACATCATTTACATAACATACATTCCTCTGCTTCATCATTCACAAAATATTTACAAATATTTCATAGTATTAATTGTTTAACTTAGTCAATTTTCATATAGTACATAAATTTGAGAAAAGTTCTTTTTATTTATTACTCAGAGCAAAATAAATCAGTATTAGGCCTTTGACATGTGACTTATTACAGATGGCAAACAGAGGTTGCAGGAATTTATTACTTAAAATGTTTGGGTTGTTTATAACAATTAGATTTCTAATGTAAATATGCATGTTTAAACTCCTAAAACAGCTCTACCTGTGTATTTTCACACGTAAATACACTGTTCCTACGAGCTTGCAAGTTTTTTGTATAGCAAACATAGATCATAAATACTGTCTTTGCAAACCTGGTTTGAAAAATTGAGCAACATTCATACTTACACCTGCCTTCCAAATTACTACTGTAGCTGAATCCGTAACGTTTTCTCTTCTATGGTAAAGCATTATAGGAGGGAAACAAAATAATCAGGATTATAGTAATAAGGGTTTGACAAGACAACAGAGGCTTTTCCAGATGCTGAGAGGCTTTTGCAAATACTTCCACTAGCATACTTCATTAGATTAAATTATTTTGTAGAAGACAATAATAATTTCTGGAAAACTGGTTACTTAGTAGGCATAATGAGTTTTACCTTTTTTCCACCCAGTATGCAGTTGCTAAAACTTGTGGAAATTTACGGTGACTTGCTACTCCTGGCAGTGTAACTGACAATATGAAGTTATAAGGAGGTGAAGAGACAACATTGTTTAATGTAAAGCCAGTAAATTGCAAGTTCTCTTTTTTTTTGTGTATTCTTAAGTAGTTTATGAGCTGAATAATCAGCTGGTAGACAGTATGACTTTGCTGAAGCTAACTCTGGCTTATTGGTCTTACTTATTTTAGTCTGATCACCATCAAAATGACAGCATTTGAAAATTAGGGTCTAGTATACATAGATTTGTAGTTGTCTTGTAGTAAACACACAACATGCATACAAGATTATGCATTCTCTAAGCAACTGAGATTCATATTTACTTGGACAAGGACTAAAAAACCAGTCTGTTTAAATATGCAGCATTATAAGCAAGTGCTGCTGACAGCAATTCCAGCTGTAACTCAGTATGTGAAATTGTAAATAAACTGACAAGTAAATGAGCTTTATGGTAAAAAAATAAAAAAATAATAAAAAAATAAAATAAAATGAAATAAAATGAAATAAAATAAAATAAAATAAAATAAAATAAAATGAAATAAAATAAAATAAAATAAAATAAAATAAAATAAAATAATAAAATAAAATAAAATAAAATAAAATAAAATAAAATAAAATAAAGAAATCCAAGGGAAAATCCTGTGTAAAAAGCAGATCTCTGTTACTTCAATTCCATAAAAAGTATATCTATTTATATGTGAGCCATTTTTCAATCATTGAAGCAAAATGTCATTTAGCTAATAAAACAACAACCCTTTCCAGATGAGGACTTATTCATTAATTGCCATTCAATCTGCAAATAAAGATCTTGGTCAGTTATGATGGACATACTATATTCAGTGATATTTAATTACTTCAATAGCGATTTTTATCTCCAGATGCTTACAGATATTATCGCTCTTCTCTTTAAACCTGTTTCCCATTATTAAAGCCTCAGTCTTCTGGGACTGTGTTGTTGCATTTTTCAAACTGAGACATGGCCATCTGACTATTATTTTATTTAACTTTTACAGCACTCTGGTTTAGATAATGATAGATTTGTTTAAAGCTGCCCCTTTTCAATATGTAACTTGAAGATAAGAAAGCAATAAACTCATGGTTACACTATGACTTGGACTGAGCAAGGTAGTGAAGGATAGTGAATTTATTTACTTAGAGATTATTTACCCTGACATTGGAACCAGTTACATTTTATTGACATAAAGAGTCATTACATATTTGGTGGGGAGTTTTTTTGTTTGGTTGATTTGTTTGGTTTTTTGTTGACTTTTTTTTTTTATGAGCATTGCGTAGTTGGGGTTGAGAGGAGTGCAAGTATTTTGTTCTAGTTTCCCAATCGCTGGACAGTTCCACTGAGATTCTGCAGCCTGAATTTATGTTTCTGCATGGAATTGTTAATGCATGCTCCTGTGTATCTAGCCTTTCCTTACTCCCAGTGGAGATCTAATCATAGATGTCAACAGATCCTTGAGAAAAACTTTCAGCTACCTACAGGTGACCTGAATAGCTGGTCCACCAAATGCCTCTTCAGCTAAATTGAGCCTCTCCTCACTAATTATAACAGAGGCATAAAGACTGTACACACTTGTAGACACCTACATTAATGATACCTAGATTAACTTTCCAGATCTGGAGGTGAAAGCCAGAGGTGAAAGTCTGTACTCAGATAAACCCTTCTTCTTCAGATTACCTGAAGATCCACAAAGTCTCTGCATGGCTATGTTTAGTGATGCTGCTGACTAGGATCATACTTCTTTTCAGTGGCATTTATACCCGTAAACCTTATAGAAGCATTTTAAAACAAAATTTCATTTATTGCATGGATCCAGAGCACATTATTATGCACTAATTTATTACACTCAATAGAAAGTAAATTATTTAAAACAGTTTTCATTGTGTCATTCGCTGTTAAACAAAGTATTGGAACATGTGTACACTGATCAAATAAACAATATTTCACATTTGTCGTAGTCAATGATCTTTTATTTCCAGTAAAAAATATGATTTTCCTTTTATATTTTAATACATGGTAGTACTTAACTTTACAGTCTAGGTAGTTCATTTCCATGGGTATGTTTCATCTAAATGAATTCATGTAGTTGATTTACATTTAGATAAATTCTTTATTTTAATGTGGTAACCTTCCAGTATATATTTCAGCAATCTAAACTCTGGTTTGGCAAGCGACAATAATCTAACAAATAGCTTGGGCTGATATAAGTCCATCATATAGTCAATTTAAGGACTATAAATTTACATATTTACTGATAAACTGTTTAGTTAATATTTGTTCTCCCCAGATGCTTACTTCACTACAGGAGAAAATGTTTAATGCTTTAATACTAAAATTTTTATTAGTCTTTCAGAGCAAGTATTAGTGAATATTTTTACTCCACAAACACATCTATTACTTTGGTACTTTCAGTTTTCTCTAGAAAAGTGAAGACCCACACAAAAAGATATGTTAATTATTAAAAATAATTATATTACTAAAAGCAAGTGTAAGGATTTTAATGGAAATTGACACATCTTCACCTGGTATATTTTCATTATTCTTACTGAGAAATGGAAAATATATTGGAAAGGCTGAAATAAAAGAAAATGTTTGTTACTGATTTTTTTGATACTGACATAGAATGGGTAAAACTTTATGTTACTCTCTTTAAAGAAAACCTTCAATATGAAGTGAAAGCCAGACTTTTATAAAATTTCCTCAGAAACTATTTTAAAGCTTGACACCTTCCGTCTAGGAAAAATTTGTGTTCATGTAGAGTTCATGCTTCTGCATATACAATTCTGGAGTAGCAGAAGAGGTCATACAAGTAATTTGCACTAATTTGTCTCTGCATTTGATGTGTATATGAGGAAAAGAAAAATTTTCATTTCAATCATTTCTGAAAGCTATTGAGAGTTTATAAACAGTTATATGAATAACCAAGGGTTTTCTCAAAATACAGTTTTAATATGTTTTTAAAATTAGATCTCAAAATAATCTGCTGATTTTATTTCTAAGAATTACATAAATAGAGTGTTCCAGAAATCTTATGAATTTAAATTTTATATAGGATAACGCAGACCTCTTTAATCCTCTGAAAACCTCGTTGTTTTTCTATCACCACAATCATTATTAATTTTAATCTTTGTAGGTCTACATTGAATTAAATTCATGGTACAACATAAATGGATTGCAATGTTGGAGTACCCCTTGTCTGGGGAAAAACTTGCTTTGACACATTATATATTCAACATGTGAGTTAAATCTTCTTTTAGTGGTAATGTGTATCTACCCAAATAAATTACCAAAAAAGGGCTCTCATTATATGTACATGTGGGTATTTACTTTTAAACACTTGAGCAAACATTACAAGTACTATCGACTGACCATCTTCTTCAAATGCTGCCCTTAATCAGCCTTCCTTAATCATAAAATGGTGAAAAGTTTGGTGATCTTTTGTTTTTGGGTTTTTTGTTGGGTTTTTTTGTTGGTTATTTTTTGTTTGTTTTGCTTTTGGTTTGTGCATTGAGAGAGTCCATTGTTCATACAAAGGTGTTTTAACTCTGTTTTGTTTCATTTCTTATTTGCCTTATGGAATTCATTAACCTATGTTTCCACTTTTTTCTAGCATGTGCTTGGGGTGGGAGAATATGTAGCTCTGCAAATAATTTAATCCTATGAAACAGTATTAGAAGTATTAGGAAAAAAATATAAGATTTACTTGAAACAATGAGTAACATATTTTTTTCTGAATTATTTTAGCATTCTAATTAAAAATAAATATTACTGGTACTGCTAATAGACTAAACATTTTTTTTTTTCAATTAATTGAAACACGTTGAGCAGATTTAGGAAATTATGAAAGTTGATCCCACTTGAGGGTTAGGTGTTCAATTACAGGGTAACGTTTTAAGTGATAAGCCATATGTGAAATGTAGTCTATAAAAAAAAGATTTATACTGTATTTTTTTCTAATTATGTTTTCCCACAGATAAAAATATGACTGTAAAGATTAAATCAAGTATTTACTCTTGGGCTGTCTTGGGTAAGCCACATCATAGCAACATATAATTTGTGTTTCACATGTTGTGAAATGTTGGGGCTCCATAACCAATGTCAACAATAATTTATTGCTGTTAATTTATACATATTTATATAAAACTCATGCTGGTTTTACAAAGCCATAAATTACTGTATCAAACTTACATCAATAACCTGTAATTCCATCCAATTATGCTTGGAAAGTAAACGCATAAGGCAGTGGATTCCTCTGCTATTTTTTCACACAGCTCTGGCTGATATCAGGGAAATATTTTTTATAGTCCTTGTCCAACACAGAATACATTCAAACATAAAGAGATGCAAGGAGAGATTGAGCTGACATTGCCATAGCAGAGTGCATCTATCTCTTGCCACATCCAGGAGCTCCAAGTTTATTTGTCTCTGTTCTAACTGGCCTACACTGATGAGAAACAGATCCATCTGAGCAACTCCCTGTCATCAGGTTCCTCCAGTCGCTTTCCTCCCAAGGACCTCCTTCTGGGAATGAGTCAATATAATTGAGGCCTCTGTGACTTACTCAGAGTTAAGAAATTTGCACATGATTTGGTTATCGAACCTAGGTCTTAAAAGGTTCACCTTAAAGACAAATCCATCTTCCTATCCGTAACAACAGCCACATTTACTTAGCTCCAACTTCCTTTTGCGTCTACCAGCTTATGCAGGGAGCAGAAGGTAGTGGCCTGTCACACAATATTCAGCTGGCAAAAGTCAATCATATCATAGTAAAAGGAAGAAGAAGGAAAGGAGAAGGAAAGATTGCTGCCACTGAGACTGAGAAGCAGAGAATGGCGGTGAAAGGGTTATTTGTTGAGCCTTATTCTAAAAGGCAATCAATGGAACAATTCTTTCAAAACTGTGACTGTAGTAACAATAGCTAGACCTCACTCTTATGAGTATGGCAGTTAGGGGGTCTCAAAAATTAACTTACCACTAGCAACTGAGAGATGACTGGTAACTGGAGTGTCTGTCTTTGTAAGGACAGTGACAAGCTATGTTCTGGATAGCTTGAGCCCGAGGTCCCTTGCTGGAACGTTGCTCCAAGACACCCAGAGGAGACAGTCAACCAGACTTATGAGTGAAAATATTATTGGAACAATCACAGTTGGAGATGTGAAAAAAGTAAGATATGACAAGGTACAATATCACAATCCCTTCTAATTTGAATCTCCCCAAACCTGGCATGTCAGCATCTCTCTGCAGTCGAGTTGTCCATGCAACTTCTCAGAACATGTTTTCTTTAAGGCTTGTTCAATTTAAGATTTATTGCTCTCCTTCCTAACTTTCAATCATATACACACACCAAGAAACTGGTAACTATATGGATGATTATGTTTCCTTCCTTTGGGTATTGAGATGAGGTTCTGGAACACAGAAATCCTAGACTCCCACTAGTGAAGACTCCAGATCTTCCAAATTATAAGGAAAAATTGACCTGCCTATTTTTACAACACAGGCAAAACATTTCAAATGAAATGGGTTCTTTCTTTTTTCTATAGCAGTCCAAGTAGTTTCGTGAGATACTAAAAGAAGAATAGCAAGCATAAGTTTTTTGGTTCATTGAGCAAACTGAAAAATTATTCAGCTCAGATCAACCCAAAGATAGGGAGGTATTGCATCATCAAAACAACACAGTAAAATAAAGAAAATAAACCCACAATGATTTCAAAGAGTGCACATAGTTATTTTTATTTCATTAATAAGCCTTCTTTTATTTTTTTCATTTTTTACTAAAATCTTTTTCCATTCTTCATAGAAGAGATGGGGACATGAGACATTCTAAATTCCTTTAAAAGAAGTCCTTTACTTTGTCTGAATTAAATGAATTTCACCCTCATAGTAAATAATTTTGTTTCTTTCAAAATGCCTTTATTTGGTTTAATAATACAAGTCCTAGGTTGGAAAAGAAAGAAAATTATTCCATTTGCATAGTAGTACTCATGACAAAAGTTGCTGTAAATGGAGGCAAGAATGAGTAGTAAAGAAGAGAAATACAGGCTTTTTTGATGTGTTACAACTATTTAGCTTTAAGACTCTGAAAGAGTTCACATTTTAATTTTATAAAGCCTACTCCATATATATGTATATATGTACATATTTATGTATGTATTAGATTGTCATAATACTCACCCAACCCATCATTAATTGGCTAACTTCTTTTGGAAACCTAAACAAAAATGGGTCTAGAGGAAAGATTGTGTTGCAGTGAAGAGGGAGGTCAACAGAAAGAGGAATGGCAGACTGCTGAACTCAAGATGACCTTGATATCACTTGTATGCCTACTTTATCAAGTACACCACATTGTAGCAGCCAAATGAAACACACTTTTTCAAAGCAATGCCAGCTGAAAGAAAGACCTTTCAAGGCAGTGTAAGTTTCCATACACACATCTCTCAAAACATTGTAGCCTCTAAGCTTTTCACATATATTACAGAATTTTTGTTCTCGGTAAAGATGCTTAAGGACATAGTGAAATGTTTTCATTCCTTGATTACAGATGATGCAGAAAAGCAGATAAGAAAGAAAAAAAGGAAGGGGAGGGAAGGGGAGGGAAGGGAAGGCAAGGCAAGGCAAGGCAAGGCAAGGCAAGGCAAGGCAAGAGAAAATGCAATGAAGTGCTTAAAATAGCATGTTTCAGAAAATGGGCGGAGTGTCCAAACCAAATGTCTTGAAAATGCCTTCCCACTTGCCTGCCAGCTCAGGAGGCCCTGAACTCCACATTTTTTCACCTTAATATTCTAACACACACACATCCTCAAGAATGTTTAGGGGACGGTGATTAGAAATTGGAGGATTTCAATCCTTTTGTTCATTCAGTTAAATTCAAGTAATCCTGACAGTCACATCCATCATCCTGCACTGTTAGTCTGCAAATGAAGTACATGGGAATGCTTTGTGTTACAGTTCCAGTGGTAGATAGGCATACATTGTTCTAGGCCAGAAATCATATGCCTGCATTAGCGTGCACTGCCCAAATAATTATGCACTGCTGTTTCCTGCTGCAAAATTTTCAAATCAAATCCAATTTGGATCCAGGCACAGCAACCTCAGAACTTTGCACCACTATTATATGGAAATGAGTAGGATAATGCTTATATACAAATGTCTCTAATAGGACACATTTCCTGCATCAGAGAACCCTTAAATTCCATATTACACAAAAGCAAACCTATTTGGAGCAATCTGTGGCATCCCTGAAGATTAATCTTGAAGTTGGAAGATGTGTATGTGAAACTCTTCAAATTTTCCCCAGATTTACTATTGATCCACAGTGAGGATGCTGGCCTAATGTTTTAGCCATTACACTGTTATAAAAGGCCATCTCGGATTTCTTTTTCTTCCAGAAATATCTTAAATAGACTGAAATCTCAGGTAACTGAAAAGAAACTGTGCAGCTGTTTTTCAATTCCATCTCTAAATGATGTATCTTGAGTGACACAAGCATTAGTTGGCAGAGGAAGAAGCTGGAAACACAGACCAGATTGTCTAGGTCCAAGTCTGTCCCTCCCATCTGCTGTAAGTCTCAGTCCTCATGCTGATTTTCAGTCCTGATATTGTTCTTCTGGACACCTTTAGCTTTCTGGAACTGAGTTTATGTTTCAATTCTGTTATTCTGTGGCCTCGTTTTTATCTTTGTTACTCTGTTTCTTGTTTTTTTTTTCCTGTGTAATCATCTTCGCAAACGTCTGAGCATTTCTTTCCTGAATGACTCCAATATTTTGTCAATATTTATTATTTCCTCTGATGATTTCTTGATGGTTTCAATATAGCAAGGAAAAAAAGCAGCCTATGTTACCACACCAGTAGTCTTGCAATCTGCACCGTAACACTTTCGTCCTTCTGCAACAAGAATTTTGCATACAGTTAGAGAACTCAAACATGTGAAGCCCTAAGATTTTCTTCAAAATAGCCAGAGGATACAGACAGTTAGAGAAAAGAATTAATTTCACAGACTTCATTTTTGGGGGCAGCAGGCAGTAGATAGGTCAGAATTCCTAATTAGAAAAAAAAGAAAAGATAATAAATGCAGGAATCCTTTACTGAACTGAATTTCCAGTCCCATATGGCTTTATTTGCAATAATCACTGGTTGATCATTGTAAGGTTTTCTTCAAGGTCATTAAAATACTGAGCAAAAAAATTTACCTATGTGAGTATAGAGAGCTCTGCAGTGGTGTATCTCATTGCTCCCACCAACACTAGGTGGATGCTCCTTTTTTTCGTATTAAACCACAGAAACTGAAAAAGAACTTCCTACTTATTAATTTATTAATGTGGAGGAACTTATGTTCATGATTTAATGGGGAAACATACCTATTAACTGACCCCTATGTGGTTCTTCCTGTGGAAAGGGTATTACTTTCCATCTATATGACTACTGCTGCTAATGTCTGAGACTGTTGCAGCCTTAAAAATGCACAGTTCATTCTGCAGATGGTGGTAGCTCTACTAACACTTCTATTGTTAGTTTGAAAGTCAAGTGATGATATGTGTAGGTGTATGTGTGGGAGCAGTGCAAAGAATTACAAGGATTTTCTCCCACACTAACGATCCACATGGAAAAGAGGGCCTTATGAAACAATGTTCTGTTCCTCTGGTATTTTTAATCAGTCTGATATTTTGTTAAAATAGCATTTTATTGCACAGCTTGTCATTTTTCTATCTAAGGAGTATCTTTTTAAATAAAAAAAATCTTTTCTGTTTTTTCTTCACTTTTTGATATGTCATCATTTAAAAAAAAATAGACTGTCAAAGCAGAAAAAATAGCTGGAAAATTAACGATTTATTCTCACACTCATGTAATTTACTCTTCTGGTTTTTTTTCAGCAATTATGCATTTGTTGGACCTGCAAGTAATCGGAAGTTCCTTAAAAGACAATGCCTGCCAATTTTGTAATCTCTGTAATTTCAGTGGTTGCTGCAAAATAGGAAATGTATCTGTATTTGATTGTAAACACATCCTTCATGTTACAGTCAGATGAGGATAAGACAGTTGACCTGGACAACCCAGATAAATACTTCAGCCCCAAAATGGCTTTCCGTTTGGTTTCTACAATTCATTCAGGATGTTTTAGTATCCTGTTTAGATTTTCATTGGTTCTGATTACCCACCTAAATTTCCTGTTCACTTTCAGTTAGGAAAACTTTTTTTTTTCCTTCAAATAGGGTATGAATTCCTTCTGTACCAACCTCTGTTGTTTTGTTTTGTTTTGTTTTTATACATACATATATAAATGTATGTGTATGAACATGAACATATATTTTTGTATGTGCATGAACAGGAACATATATTTTTGTAAGTGCATACAAAAATATTTTGTGCATAGGCAAGAATATGCATACACATGCATATATGTATTAATTTTGCTTAGTTTTTGGCTGTTCTTCACATATTACATAAGCTTAGGTAATAGGAAAAAATTACTCCATTCAAATCTTCCTTCATCCTCCTCTTCTCCTTCATTCTTCCATTACTCTTGCTCCTGGGTCCAGCCATTTTTTCTTAATGCTCAGAAATAAGCTGCTTATCTGTGCATTTTGAATAATGACGGCTCAGAGAATCAGCCTTAGGTGATCTGTACTACTGTAATTATTTTTTTCTTTTGATGGTAACTGTGGTTATATCCACTGAGAAATGTCCAACAAAACCCTATAATCTATTAGAATTAAAAGAAATGATCCAACCATCTATCCCCATGTAAATACATCTATTTTAGGTTTGTCTAGTTTTTGGTTGAAAAGTTTTGTCCAAGTCCATTCAAAATGATCTTGCACATGCCCATACTGTGAAATGAAATGTGTGTTTTACTGTTTTGTATGGGAAGGTCAGTTGTTTCTGTTTTTTTCTGGAATTAGTGTTTTATTATTAAAAATGTTGATTTCATTTACATTGATGGTTCTGTTAGAAAACTTTCTTTAGGAAATGTATTGTTCATTTAATTACAGACTCCCAAAATGCAGACAACTGACAATTTGTCTTTTACTTGAATTGCCAGGAACATCAACAGAGTAGCGCATCTCTCCTGGAGCGCACATTGTTAAGCAGCACAAAGAAACTTAGTACTTAATAATTACGATATACAGCTGAATGATTCACTGTATATTGCAGGTCCATCTGTTTGTAGACCTGACTGAATCAGATCTCTGCTGGCACATAGGGGCTGTTTGTCATTTTGACTGTGAGCTTCCATAAGGGAATTATTTCACCTATTTCTATATACTTTTTAAGTATTTTTAAGTCACCTGCTTGTCTCACTCACTAGTAACTCAATATACTTACATTTTTATAATTAATTAATTACATCATAAAATATATCTGCAAGGTTCTGTATGTTTTCCAACTGACAGAATAAAACACAATTTTCACTTGATGCTACCAACTATACATGTTAACTTTGCATTTGGCTTTACAGTCATGAGTTTTATTTTGCATAATTATTTTTTGTACTCCTGTTGGGTTGGTGCATGGATTTAGGAGGGATTTAGGAGGAAAGGAAAGCTGGTGCTCAGGAAAGAACCTTGGATAGCAGGTTTATAACATGTATATAAGAATTTTGCGTCGAGGATATGTGGAAACAATTTAAAATGTGGTCATACCTGACTATAAAATGAGAATGATATCTAGGAGTAGGGTTTGTGTTTCTTTTTCTTCTTTTTTTTTTTTTTTACTATTTCATTGTAATGAAAGAAATATAGTAGGAAAAACAGTACAATCAAATATAAATAAAATAATGTCTATCAGTTAAATCTGTACAAAGAAAAGTTCCTAAAGGAGCCCATATATCAACAATATTCTTGTCAGTAATGTGAAACCAGCCCAATCAGCATGCTTTCTCTTTTATTGTTCAGTTGCTGTATTTTTACAGATGGTGACCAGAGAGTGACAACTATTGTGTTTTACAATAACTTTTGAAGTTTTGATTGTCTTTCTCTATTTTCTCGTTCTCTCACTCTGAAAGTAAAGGCCTTCAGGGAAGAAGGATCAAGAGAGAATGATGTATGATTCTGAGACATATCTCAGACAAAATGAGAATAATTTTGTCATTTTCTCCAATCTCCCAGCATTCCACAACTAAAGTGATGTAAATAAAATATTTTGTAAGTTTTGAGTTATATTGCAGTGTTAAGTTTTGAGAAGAAATACAAAAAAACCCAAAAGAAAACCAAACAAGAAACAGTTTTGCAGAAATGGGAAATTGAAGTCATTTGAAAAATCAATATTCAGAAACATGATTTTCTAATAGATCAGAATCCTTTGACAGTTATCATATTGATTTCTTATTCATTATACAATGCATGTTAGAAGGCCTATTGAGATCCTGTCTCCTGGGACTAAGCACAACATAAATGCATAGTAACATTAGATTGAATTCTCAGTCTGAAGGTGACAGTTTAGTCCTCTAAATGTACCTATTTAGAGAGGTAAGAGATGGAAAACATAATCTTTTTTTGTCACTTGCCAGCTGCATCCCAGACTAAAATGAGAGAGAAAGAAACCGCTTACTGACAAGGTGAAAAAAGAAAGGGAAGACCAGGCAAAAACGTACATATATCCAGTGAATGCCCTGACACTCTGAAGACCTAATCTACATCATGTAATTATCTGAGACAGATAATACCCTCTCAGTTCAGAGTAACAAAGGAGAATATGACTGTTATTAGTAAAACTATTGCTTATCTGGCCTTGTGCAAACACTAGAATATGACCACTGAAACATAACCCAGACAAAACTGGAGGAATGTAGCTGTCTTCTCCCATTTTCCCCACAGGGAAGTGAGGCTTTGTGAGTTTAAACTGGAGACTTGGGCAAAAGAAGCCTGTGACACCTCTGAAAAATGTAAGCTACAAGACACCTAAATATTATCATGTCAGAGCCTTGAAACATTTTATATCTCCTCCAGCCTCAGCTGTTTGTCACTTCACCAACATTCACAGAACCTTGTAGATAAGCATAAAGTGTATAAGGTTCATCAGATGCTTCCTTATCCTATCTTAGTTTGTCTGAATTCTTTCCTGCTAATATCATACCATTTCTGCCAAAACTCATTGATATTCATTGTTGCAGCTGATAAGTAGTAGGAAATGAGCCCAGAAAAAAATGACATGTGATAAGTGGCTCAGAATTGCTTGCCACAAGCATGTGGGTTTTATTTTGCTTTGCCTTGATTTGAGATTCATATGTTATGCAGGAAAAGCAGAATTTATTTTCTTTCCTGTTCTTGTGTTTTATGTTTCTTTCTATTGGTTACAGCAGTTACTTGTGGTTCCTTTGTGAAATGAAAGGGAGTTCTAATGCAACAACTTATAGATGATGAACATTTAAAGGTTTAGAACATCGGTTACAAAATATTGTACTAGATCACAGTTCATTGAAGCTGACTGTTTTTTTAGAAAAAATTAATAGAAGAAATTTCACTATTGAATTCTCAGTGATTTTTTTGATCTGAGTAAAATCAACTTCAATTGGTGATCCTGTTGCCTTCATTTTTATTTGTCTCACAAATTAGAATTTTTTCCTAAATATTCTCATTTCAAATTCAAATTTGGAAATGAAAGTCTCATTACATCCCGGAACAGTCTTCTAAATACAATGGTGCTATCAAGGAATTAAATATTTTTTAGGATGTAACTTGTAATTTCATGGAAAACAGTGCATATAAGTTAAAAGGAGAATGCCTGAAGATGAGTTACATTTGGGATATTTTCACTGTGATGTTACACTCTGAATAGTTCTTGACTGATCTGCATTACATTCACAAACTAATAAACCTCTTCTTTAAAGTTTTTATTGGTTGCTTTCTGGAGAAATAAGGAATCCTCCTTTCCTTGACCCACAGTGATGTTTCTGGGGTTTTTTCCATCTCTTCTCAGGTACTCGCTGTTGTCTACATCTATATATGTTGTGGACAGGTGTTTCTAAAGAGATTTAATTCTTATTAGGCCTCTTGCATCCAGCTCACAAACTTCCATTGGAAGCTAATACCAGATTTGTAGAGTCAAAGTGGATTTTTTTTCTCCTTCTCATATTCTAGTCATAGGTCAGGGTTTTTTCCATCCTCTGGGCATAAAGGATTAGTGGATTATGCCCACAATAAAGGATTATGCCCACACTTCCTAGATTATCTGGGTGTGGAAATATTTGTGTTTTCACCTTTTCTATTGCACATGTGCCTTTACAGTTTTTTGTTATATATTGGGTATTTTCATCTTAGCTGCTGATCCTAGAATTAAGTAGAGCATACTTTAGTGATTTTTACTGTTGAGAATATTATATCAAAAACATACTACGAGACATAGAGCAGAAATAAACAAAACACTTAATTTTTAATTTATCATCTTCCTTCGTTTTTTCCTCGTTATTCCATGTTTATGAACAAAAGCTAATCCATGAAAATTAGAGATATGGTTGTGAATGCAAAGGTTCACAGAGTGCTGAGAACCTACCATGTTAATGTTAATAACTATTGTATAAAAGCTTTCAATTCAATTTGAAATGGGACTGCAAAGTGGCTCATATGCCAAGATATGCAAGAAAATAATTTATGTTTCAGTAACGGTAGAATGCCAGCATGCTAATATTCACCCAGGAAATCTTCAGCAGTTAGATGTGTTTAGGTAGGTAAAAAGATGTTAATTCAGTTGTAGAAGATAAACCCCTAGTAATTCTTCTTCTTACACTAGGCATTTACTTCCAGTGGAAGAATTATAAAGTCTTTTCCAGACATAAAATAAAGCCAATGAATGAAGAACATCAGAAAAATTTCCATTGTATTCCTCTAGCAAAATCATCATTTGCTCCATAATTTCTTCCATGTTTTCTCTCATGAGCAATGCCTGGAATGACTCAGCTGAACAGTATGATTTCATAACATGTCCAAAAATTAGAAAGGTGGTTTTTTTTTTTCCCATTGGTGTTAATTAGAAACTTTGTAATCACATAAATAGAATAGAATAGAATAGAATAGAATAGAATAGAATAGAATAGAATAGAATAGAATAGAATAGAATAGAATAGAATAGAACAGAACAAAACTGAATGGAATAGAACAGAACAAAACAAAACAGCTGGAAGGGACCTACAAGGATCATCTAGTCCAACTGCCTGACCACTTCAGAGCTGACCAAAAGTTAAAGCATGTTATTAAGAGCATTGTCCAAATGCCTCTTAAACGCTGACAGGCATGGGGCACCGACCACCTCTCTAGGAAGCCTGTTCCAGTGTCTGAGCACCCTCTTGGTAAAGAAATGCTTCCTCGTGTCCAGTCTAAACCTTCCCTGAGGCAGCTTTGAACCGTTCCCTCACATCCTATCACTGGATACCAGGGAGATGAGATCAGCACCTCCCTCTCCACTTCCCCTCCTCAGGAAGCTGTAGAGCGCCATGAGGTCACCCTTCAGCCTCCTTTTCTCCAAAGCAGACCAGCCCAAAGTCCGTAGCCGCTCCTCACAGGACATGCCTTCCAGCCCTTCATTCAGCTTTGTTGCCTTCCTCTGGACGCATTCGAGGTCTTTCTCATGTCCCACCTGTGGAGGAGTGGGGAGGAGTGACTAAGGTTCGCAAATCCTCTCATTGTGGATTAAGGTGGGCCAACACTGAAGGTCCGTACACAAACACCAGCTTTAATAGAACTATTAAACTGTACAGAGCACTTTCAGATGGGCTTTTGGGAAATCTGTAATGGGAATCTTTCCACTGCTATTCTTTGTATTGTTGAGATACAAAAAGAAGGAAAACACTAACATTTAGATTTCCTGGGATCTTATTTTAGATAAGCAGTCTGAGGAGTATCAAGAAGGATTACAGAGCCCTGGGAGCGGTGGTAAGGGACTCCGGTGCATAAGTAGTTTTTTTATCAGTCCTCCTGGTCAAAGGGGAGGGGTTTGAAAGGGCCAGTTGATCTGGTGATTCAATAAATGATTACAGGACTGGTGCCACAGCTAGGCATTTGGCTACTTAGACCATGGGACTCTCAGAAACCTGGTCTACTGGGCACTGATGGGGTCCATATGTCAGAGAAGGGGAAGAGCATCTTCGGTCTTAGGCTTGCCAAGCTGGTGAAGAGGGCTTTAAACTAAAGTTGCCAGGGGACAGGAACTTCAATTCATCCCACTCCTACCAGTTTGATGCCTGTGCCAGCAATAGATGCCCAGAGCCTGGAGAAGGATCACAGGTCAGCAAGAGAGTACCTGAAGAGTAGCACAAAGGAATTCCAGCCATTCCAGCCAGTAAGTCAGCTTCATCAGGGGCCCAACTTAAATGCCTCTATGCAAGCACACGTAGCATGGGGAATAAACCAGAGGAGACAGAGATGTGCACACACCTGCGGGGCTATGATCATCACAGAGCTGTGGTGGGATGGCTCCTATGACCGAGTGTTGGAATGGAAGGATACAGGCTTTTTAGGAAGGACAGGCAGGGGAGATGAGGAGGGGGTCTCACCCTCTATGTCAATGACCAGCTGAAGTGCATGGAGCTCTGCCTGAGGATGAATGAGTAGCTGACCGAGAGCTTATGGGTCAGGATTAAAGAGAAGGCAGGGACTGGTGACATTATAGTGGGGGTCTGCTACAGGCCACCCAACCAGGAAGACTGAGTGGATGACGCCCTCTATAAACAGATAGAAGCAGACTCATGTTCACAAGCCCTGATCCTCATGGGGGACTTCAACCACCCCAATATCTGTTGGAGGGACAACACAGCAGGGCATAAGCAATCTGGGAGGTTCCTGGAATGCGTTGATGATAACTTCCTTCTCCAAGTGACAGAGGAGCCTAAAAGGAGAGGTGTTATGCTGGACCTTGTTCTCACCAACAAGGAAGGGTTGTTGGAGAACGTGAAGCTCAAGGTCAGCCTTGGCTGCAGTGACCATGAAGTCATGGAGTTCAAGATCCTTAGGGCACTGAGAGGGCGCACAGCAAGCTCACTACCCTGGACTTCAGGAGAGCAGACTTTGACCTCTTCAGGGATCTGCTTGGTAGAGTACCACGGGATAAAGCCCTGGAGGGAAAAGGGGCCCAAGAAGCTGGTTAATATTCAAGGTTCACCTCCTCCAAGCTCAGGAGCGATGCATCCCAAGAAAGAGAAAGTCAGGCAAAAACACCAGGAGGCCTGCATGGATGAACAAGCAGCTCCTGGACAAACTCAAACTCAAAAAGGAAGCCTACAGAGGGTGGAAGTAAAGACAAGTAACCTGTGAGGAATACAGAGAAATTGCTTGAGAAAACAGGGATCACATTAGGAAAGCTAAAGCCCTGATAGAATTAAATCTGGCCAGGGATATCAAGGGCAATAAAAAAAGCTTCTATAGGTACATTGGCGACAAAAGGAAGACAAGGGAAAATGTGGGCCCTCTCCGGAAGGAAACGGGAGACCTGGTTACCTGGGATATGGAGAAGGCTGAGGTACTCAAAGACTTTTTTGCCTCAGTCTCCAGCAGCAAGTGCTCTAGCCACACTACCCAAGTTGCAGAAGGCAAAGGCAGGGCCTGGGAGAATGAAGACCCACCCACTGCAGGAGAAGATCAGGTCTGAGATCATCTAAGAAACCTGAAGGCACACAAATCCATGGGTCCTGATGAGATGCATCTGCAGGTCCTGAGGGAAGTGGCAGATGAAGCTGCTAAGCCATTCTCCATCATGTTTGAGAACTCATGGCAGTCCGGTGAAGTTCCCACTGACTGGAAAAGGGAAAACATAATGTATTTCCAACCCCCCTGCCATGGGCAGAGACACCTTCCACTAGACCAGGTTGCTCAAAGCCCCATCCAGCCTGGCTTTGAACACTTCCAGGGAGGTGGCATCCACAACTTCTCTGGGAAACCCCTTCCAGTGCCTCACCACCCTCATGGTGAAGAATTTCTTCCTTACATCTAATCTAAATCTCCCCTCTTTCAGTCCAAAGCCATTAGCCCTTGTCCTATCACTATGCTTGCTTGTAAAAAGTTCCTCCCCAGCTTTCTTGTAGGCCCCCCTTCAGATACTGGAAGGCTGCTTTAAGGTCTTCCCAGAGCCTTCTCTTCTCCAGGCTGAATAACCCCAGCTCTCTCAGCTTGTCCTCATAGGAGAGGTGTTCCATCCCTCTGATCATCTTCGTGGCCCTCCTCTGGACTCTCTTCAACAGGTCCATGTCCTTCTTATGTTTGGGGGCCCCAGAGCTGAACGCAGTACTCCAGATGGGGCCTCACGAGAGCGGAATAGAGAGGGAGAATCACCTCTCTTGACCTGCTGGTCACACTTCTTTTGATGCAGCCCAGCATACGGTTGGCTTTCTGGGCTGCAAGTGCATATTACCGGGTCATGTTGAGCTTATCAGCGACCAGCACCTTCTCCTCAGAGCTGCTCTCTATCCATTCTCTGCCCAGCCTTTATTTGTGACAGGGATTGCCTTGACCCATGTGCAGGACCTTGCACTTGGCCTTGTTGAATTTTATGAGGTTTGCATGTGCCCGCCTCTCAAACCTGTCAAAGTCCCTCTGGATTGAACCTCCAGCATGTCGACCACACCACACAGCTTGGTGTCGTTGGCAAACTGGTTGAGGGTGCACTCAATCCCACTGTCCATGTCGCCGACAAATATATTAGCGCCAGTCCCAATACTAACCCCTGAGGAGCACCACTCGTCACTGATCTCCACTTGGATATCAAGACATTGACCGCAACCCTTTGAGTGTGACAATCCAGCCAATTCCTTATCCACCAAGTGGTCCATCCATCGAATCCATTTTAGACACAAGGATGTCATACGTGACAGTATCAAATGCTTTGAACAAGTCCACGTAGATGATATTTGTTGCTCTTCCCTTATCTACCAACACTGTAACCCCGTCGTAGAAGTCCACCAAATTTGTCAGGCACAATTTGCTCTTAGTGGAGCCATGTTGGCTGTCACCAATCACCTCCTTATTTTCCATGTGCCTTAGCATAATTTCCAGGACAATCTGCTCCATGATCTTGCTGGGCCCAGAGGTGAGGCTGACTGACCTGTAGTTCCCTGGGTCTTTCTTTTTTCCCTTTTTTAAAAATGGGGCTTTGAGCAACCTGGTCTAGTGGAAAGTGTCTCTGCCCATGGCAGGAGGGATTGGAACTAGATGATCTTTAAGGTCCCTTCCAACCCAAACCATTTCATGATTCTGTGATTCTCTGATTCTATGATTCTATGATTCTGTGATATGGATTCATTAAAAAACAAAACAAAGTAAAACAATCATAAAGAAAACATAGAGCAGGTAGCAAGAGGATAGAAAAGACAATCAAATATACAAGAATGGAAACAAAGCAATAATATAAAGAGAGGAACTGCTCCCACACCATACTGCCAGCCCACTCAGGTTGCTGTGTCTCATCAATACCATTCCTTATTCACTGCAGGTCCTCCCTCTACTCTGGTTGAAAAAGGGCACTGCTTTTTCTTTTGCCACGCACCACATTTTGTTACTGCATTTGTTTGAATACTGTCTGTAGTTGGTCTTGGTCTGGTTATCTACTTTTATATGTCATGCTTATATGGAACTTGCACTATTTTTTTCTGTTCCCTCCCAGAGTTTTATTCACCTTTAACTTGTTTTCTTTGGAGGCAGAGGTTGTTGACTTCACTTGTACGGAGTGTATCACTTAGGTCTTTGCATTATTGCATGTTTGTTAGGTTTTACTTTGTCTTTAGTTTAAGTCTATGGAAATAGTTTTGGGGGTTTATATTCTTTTTTTTTTTTTAGCCTTCAGCAACATAGTTTTATTGTGATTTAGATAAAGCATGTATTTCCACAATAGGATGTATTTATTCCAAAATCATTGCCTTATTTGATGCTTCTAATTCTAGCCCATATTTAGATTTTCTGTCTCTGTACACATTAATGCAAATATGTCAGAGAAAACTTCCCATTCAGTAACTTACATGTTCTTTATCATCTGTTTTCTTCTCCTACATATGCATTAATGTCCAGAAATACCATGATCAAAATTTCCCAACTATTTAAATGCTACCTTTTCACGTAGCGAAAGTCACCATACTGACACACATATACACCTAGAAACAAAACCCTTCAGAGTGATAGATCCTACCTTCTTGATATCAAGGACATCCTGAAGGGGTACCCACCATACAGGAATATGTAGCCGTTATCTGTGAGGAGCAATCTCCTTGCAGGCTTGATGTCTGGCAGACTGTGCTGCAGCTGAGCTGCTCAAGGGAAGGATGTGTAAAATAGCGGTAGATCCAACATCCTAATCCTCAGGTTACTATTCCGTATAGTTAACAATCATTCCACATTCACTTCATACGATATATTCACTTCAGCCTATAGCATATTTTTCTCCTAAAAGTGGACAGAAGGAACAAAGACCTGCAATAAACCTGCTAGATATTTTACTATGGTACTAAATGTAACGGCTATTTTTTTTGCTGTAATACCAAAAGATTATTTTCTGTTGTAAAGGAAGGAAAGTAAAGTCACTACTTGATATTTTCTTTGTCTGTCTTTTAGAGGTATTCCTTTCCATTCACCCAAATGAATCTCCAAAGGATTTGTCAAACACAAAGGTCACTTGACATCTTTAGGGAAGTTCACATATAGACAAATTAAATAAGTTCTGTGTAAGCTCTGTATTTCTCAGCTAACTTTCACACAGCCTTACCTTTCAGCTTTTAGGAATAATAATTTAGGTCCAAATGAATGGATTATGCATTCTACCATTTAAATCAATACAGCTATGGCATGCACACCATCATGTGAAATAGATGGAGGATTGTAGGTAGGAGTTCTTGTTTTTATAAGCAAAAATACTTAAGTCACTTTTGTGTAAGGCTTCAAAACAATAGTGGTTCAAATGTATGTTATGTACACTAGTTTTTATGCACATTTCTATTGCTAATCATTTAAATATCTATACTTACTCTTATTATCATTGTGCATCTGCCCTGATCCTTATAACAACATTATACAGATTTGCTAACATTCATTTATATACTGTCATTGTGCTAGCTTCATTTACATATTAATTATCTTCTTTAAAAAATACGAGCTGTCCATTTTGCATGTAAATATGGTAATGAATCATTCATCTTAGGAGTATCCTAGTCTTACTAGTAATTCAAGAAATCCAATACAGTAATTGAAGCATAGACCAGGAACAATCAGCAATCAATAAAGATTCTCACCAAAGTAGATTATAAGCAGATAGCTGTTTCTTTTTTTAGAGGCTATATGACTTTATTTGCCACATTCTCTGAGAAGATCACAGCCAATAATAGGCATTATACACACAAAATGTGGAGAGAATATGAAATAATAATTTATTTATTTCCAACAAAATAAACTAACATAAGATAAAACATAATATAGTCACAAGATTAAGTAGTCACATACTCAGGTATGAAAGATTGCTGAACTGAGGTTGAAAGTTCAGAGTTAGCTTTGTGCCCTAGTTCCTATTTGTATAAAAAATAATTTATACATAAGAAATGCAATGTATTGCAGACCTCTATAAATATAACACCTATGATGACAACATCTTATGAGGTAATTTGGCATTTTCAAAATTAAAAATATAGAACATGAGTTCTACAGGATTTCAGTATCATTTGTATTGGTACTTTGCTATTTAAAAATCTTCAGCCATTTTATGAGACTATACTATCAAGTCTTAGAAAAAGCATTGAATTAAAAACATTCTTTACTTCTGTATTCCTTTAACATTTTTCATTATGTTTTTCAAGATATTTACTGATTTGATTTACATTATTTTTGCTGGAGTCTAGGGTGTAGGACAAAATGTTTAACCATGATTTGTATCATGTGCTTGCATACAAAGGTATTTGGTTTATTGGTAAACAAAAACTACAAAGTCCAAGTCCCTAGTAGTTCATCCAGCAGCTGATGCTAGCCTGTCTTTATCTTCTCGGTCTTCGTGACACTCAGTCATTTTTTACTAACACTTTCTGAACAAGATATTTCAAAATATCACAATTTAAATATTGCAGTACGATATTTGAACCTCTTGTCTCAAGTTTACAATCTTCTGAGCTTTCTTTCCACTGTTTCTAAGCATGCATCTGTGTCAAACTTTTCATCACCTAAAAGACAAGCAAGTACCTCTTTTGTGGTGTTGCAGAGTTCGAGTGCCTTCAGAGACTGTTTATAAATGTCCACAGAGTTTATAGTACCTTACAATACATACTGTTAGTCTCTCTTTATTTGTAAACACCTACATGTATATAAAATCGTATTTCCAAAACCATCAAAATCTATATGTTTTAAAATATATACTGCCAAATATACATTTTCAAAAGTGAATTGCTTTATACACTTGTTTCTCTAAGATAGACGACTCCATTTTGTTTGCAAAATGTCATCCCTTTAAAGTCTTACAACTGCACTTAGAGGCAAATCAAATGCAACACTGTCCCTTCAAGATTTTCAAAATTCTTGAATTTGAAAGAGGAAGAAAGAAGCTGTTTTTAGGACAAGGAAATTAGATTGCACACTGAAATGTACTCTTCTGCTTGCTACCTAGTAGGGTGCCTTTGTAAATGCTGATAAAATGTATTTATTCCAAACATTACTGTTAACAGCTCATTGCCTAACTGAAAATAGTTTTCATCAATGGGTGCCATTCTGTCCAATGTAAATTCAAGCAATTCATCTGATGAATTCAAAGATAGCACTCAAACTATGTAATGATGAATTGTATATCAAAGTTATAAGTAGTCTGAAGTTGTAATGTGCAATCTGTAAATATTTAATAAAATTATTAGAAGCAAGGAAAGCAACTATCTTTACATCATCACATGAAAACTTACCTGCTATTTTTTAAAATATGTTAACATTATTGCGAGCTAATTAGCACATTCTTCTTCAGTCTGAATAGAACTTAGCTGTGGACATAGACACATCATCCTAATATTTCTATGCCAGCTGTATGAATCCAAAATTCTGTATATCTTTATACTGACTATATTGCTTAGTGTATGAAGGACTGCATTCTACAACCTAATTCCCTTCAACTAAATTTATCTAAATATGAATGGAATAGATAAAACCAACCTCATAATTTTGTTGTTTTCTTATCAGTACCATTAGGTTTTACAATTTTATTGCCTTTTATTTTTTTGGAAAAAGAACTTTTATTGGTTTATAAAGCTGCAGACTATTTTCTTCTAACTGACAACTTATAGTTTATGGCATACAGTGTAGTATCTCTTGTGTATATACACTTTACCAGGCTACTTGATTGAAACTTATCTTTTTTTGTTTTCCATAGAAGTTGTCTACCCAAAAAATGCTGCACTAAGTGACACATGCTCCAAAGAGTGAAGAATGGTATATTTTCCTGGAAACATATTTGTATATATGGCATCTACAAGATGTACATAAGCCTTAAAAGTTAGTTACAGTTTTGACACTCTATCATGCCTATTGGACTGAATACTTTGAGAGACTTCTGACAAGCAGCTGAGTCTTTTCTTTGGTGAAAATACATACTGAAATGTAGTCATCACATCAGGTCCCGTGCTGCTAATATATGTAGGTAGCAAATTCCCTCACGTGTATTGAGACACTAAACCCAAATATCATATTTTAGGCCAGAACTGTTCGAATACCTTTAACAGACATTAGAGGAAAATACATTGTTTATAAGCATTGATTGTGTTGGTTGTTGGATGATGTTTTTCAATATATTTTTTAGTCCTTATTAGCACTGTTTAGAAAGCAGCACCTAGAGAGCCCAAACATTACTGATCTTGTGCAAGCAGAACATCATAGTCAAGTATGGGGTAATAAGGTGAATGCCAAAAGACATTTAGTAATACTATCTCCATCTATTTAAGAATTTATTGCAAAAAAAAATGTTCTCTGAGCTAAAATATTTCTGTGAAAAGACAATTCTGTAGTGTGGTTCTGGTCTTCTGCAGTAGTATACTACTACTGCAAAAGTAAGTTTCTCTTTCTAGAGAAAAGGGAAAAATTTTCAAATTATACCGACATTGGTCAGGGCATGGAAGTAATCTGAAGAACATAAATGGGCTATTATGCATGTGTTGTCCTAAAAATGGGATGCACCTGTGCAGAATCTGGATTTTATTTATTTGTTTGTTTATGTATTTGTTGCTTTTGAGCATAAATTTATTTTGTATGCCACACAGGCTGTTACAAAGTAAGAAGGAAGCTTTGTTTCCATTGTCAAAATCTGATCTCCATTATTTTGATAAGATTCAGGATACAAAAAGGAGGATAATACCCTTGTAATCTCTTATTCTGCTGTAGGATAGTTATGTGAAACTTATAAAATAATAGTAATAGTAGAAGACTTTTAAAATCAGTGTTCCAAAACTTTCTGTATAGTTTTCTGCAAAAATAATCTTTTTTTCTTGTTTTTAGCACTGTCATACCTTTAAGTTTAGTCACCTGATGTCCAAATACTTTGAGATTTGGGAAGAAGATGTCTAGGGATATGTTCTTTGATTTGGGAGGAAAAACGAATAATACATCAATTTAAACGTTGATAATTGTGCTGAACAGGGACAAAGGTATTGAATGAGTGCTTAGGAAAGCATGTGATCTAATGGGCAGTCAATGCACAGCAAAGAGAGTATGAGATAAACTTTTAAAGATTATTTTAACACATGATACCTTCTAACAGAGGGAGCAGGAAAAAGTCATAGGTAAGCATCATATGGGAACAGTAGAAAACAGAGAGAATGGTAGTAGTAAATTCTTATTCATTCTGAAAAATGTCAATTATTCACCTAGAATTTCCAAAAACACATGCATCAAAAATCAAATCTGTCTTGCCAGTTTTCTCCCACTTCTATGGGAGTCACCAGCCATCTTTCAGCAGTTGTAAATTACTCAGTTACTTCATACTATAAGTCTCTATTGCCACATAGTCTTGCTATTCTTGTTTTTTATGCTGCTTCTTTTCAAATCCTTGCTGTTATTGTTTATTGTTTCAGTCCAGTGTTAAGAGTTGTGTACAAGCATCTTAAACTCTGGGCTGGAAGAAAGCTCACTACCAATGAGCAGCACTCTTGATTTAAAACAAACACAGTTCAAGTGCTGCTGCTGCTGCAAGAGCAAGGTTTTCTTCATTCTTTGTAGCCAATACTGCTCAGATCATTAGCCTACTAATTCAGGATCTTTTAAATTTTTTTTTTATTGTCATTATTACTTATTAACCATGTCAGCATTTTATAAGTTTATATGAAATTGGTAAAAACTATTAGACTTCATAGTAAATTCCTGTGTGACTCCACATGTCTGAGCTCTGAGTTCTCATTAAAGTCATTGAAGAGCTACTCAGTGAATTTACAGTCTGTAGCATGGTTCAATTCACCCTAAAGTAGACAGCTGGGTTTGGTCAGCTGAATACAATAAAATAATCTGTTTACTGCATCAGCAATATCTCCATTGAACTTAACAGGACATAGACCACATGAAGACACTCGGGCTTCAATTTAGCTGCCTAGAGAGAGGAATTTAATGTCATCTGAAATATGCTTGGGAATCCAAGCCCTTGATGTGACCCTGACAGGTACGACTCAGAACCTGCGAGAGATCTGTGCCCTCCTCTGGTGGTGGCGGAAGCTAGGAGAGATGTGTAAAATGGCACCAGACACCTGAATCCTACCCCTGCATGGAAACACATATAGATATATTAATTTGAGATCTGTTTCTCTCCTAAGCTGAAGCACTGGCTTCCAGTATCACTCTAGATGCCTTAGATTCTCCCCTCTTGTTTCCATATGCCACTCCAGAAACATGTGAAACACCTAGCTACTCTACTAGCTCCATGCAAATGGCTTGGACACTTAAGGACTGGATGTCAACCTTCAGGCTGAATCAGATCATAGATGTCCATGTCCTATATGCACATACACACAGTATGGGCCAATACCCTTTCTGTATTCCAGTGACTTACTGTTATGTTCTTTTCAATAACGTGGTTGAAGAGCTTTTGAAGGAATAGCTTTGTTGGAGAAGCTCCTTCACCTTAAATATATGTACAAAAAAATCATAGAATCATGGAATGGTTTGGGTTGGAAGGGACCCTAAAGATCACCTAGTTCCAACCCCCCTGCCATAGGCAGAGACACCTTCCACTAGACCAGGTTGCTCAAAGCCCCATCCAACCTGGCCTTGAACACTTCCAGGGAGGTGGCATCCACAACTTCTCTGGGAAACCCCTTCCAGTGCCTCACCACCCTCATGGTGAAGAATTTCTTCCTTACATCTAATCTAAATCTCCCCTCTTTCAGTCCAAAGCCATTAGCCCTTGTCCTATCACTATGCTCGCTTGTAAAAAGTTCCTCCCCAGCTTTCTTGTAGGCCCCCCTTCAGATACTGGAAGGCTGCTTTAAGGTCTTCCCAGAGCCTTCTCTTCTCCAGGCTGAACAACCCCAGCTCTCTCAGCTTGTCCTCATAGGAGAGGTGTTCCATCCCTCTGATCATCTTCGTGGCCCTCCTCTGGACTCTCTTCAACAGGTCCATGTCCTTCTTATGTTTGGGGGCCCCAGAGCTGAACGCAGTACTCCAGATGGGGCCTCACGAGAGCGGAATAGAGAGGGAGAATCACCTCTCTTGACCTGCTGGTCACACTTCTTTTGATGCAGCCCAGCATACGGTTGGCTTTCTGGGCTGCAAGTGCATATTACCGGGTCATGTTGAGCTTATCATCGACCAACACCAAACAACAAATAATGCTTTGCTTATTCATTCTTCCTGTTATCTAGGTTTGTTTTTCCAAAACTCACTGAAAATGGAATCTAGAGTGATTGCATTAGCATTTCCTAATGCAAATCCTTTTTTCTCTCAGAAGAACACACCCAGTTCTGGGGGGGGGCAATCAGGAAAGAAAAGTTTTCTCAAATTTTCAGAAGAAATCAATAAATACAGTTTGTAAACATTCTTCAACTGTGCATTTATAGCATGCTAGCAGAAGCCCCTGCAAGTACATACCTATATGCTTTTTCAAGCTTTTTCTAAACGAAATAGACTACTACTTTCCCAGGATGTTGATTTCTCTGTGTTCTGCACTGACTGATGCAGGTTCTTAGCAGCATAATTGCAACTGAGAGCAAATGACCTGTTCTGCACAGTCTCAGCTCTAGAGATAGAAACGTGAACAATATTATGGGCCTATCTAGGTTTCTTTGTTCAACTGAAACTTCCATCTCTGACAAATTTACAGCCAAAATCAGTATATTAATGAATACTAATTAGCAGTTTTAATGGATAAGAAATACAGACATATTTGAGATATACCCAGGAAAGTACAAAAGAAAAAAGTAAATTTTATATATTGAATAATAGATTTACATAGCAATATTGAAGGCCTCTTTTTAAAAATCTGTTGTGAAGATCTTTGTGTGGTCTTTTCCTGTAGGAAGCAGGTGAGAAATGTTTTTGAGTGAGTCTGTGAGGGGAACAGGCAGTCTACTATACAGAAAATTATATGACCACTTCCAGTTTTTCAGGATTAAGGAAAACTGGGCTTGGCTCTACGACTGCTCTGAGCAGAAGGGCTTCATACCATGCACTAAATGGCAGACAGAATTCCAATGCTTTTGAATTATATTTTTCCCTTTAACTGCTTAAACAAATAAGCACAAATCCAAACAGCAGCCAAAATAAAATACTGACTTAGTTTCAGCTTTCCAGCTAGAGGAAAATTAATCTTGGCATATTCAAATCCATGAAGCTGCACTGCAGATATTTGGATACATCCTGCATGATGTGCAGAAGAAGCGTCTCTGCACAAGTGGAAGTTCCTGGAGTCTTTCCTATTTATTCTGCCAACATTCTTCTAGGACTAATGGGGTAGGACACAGCAGAGCATGGGCTGCTAAACAGACTGAGGTATGCATTCATAAAAGAAATATGTAGACTTTTCAGGATACATAAACAGTAGCTCTGCTTCTAGATAATGCATAAACTCCATAAATAATTGAAAGAACACTCTGAAGAACTTTATGCAATGCACTATAGGAGATACATATATGTATTATATTTGAAATAATAAGTCTTCCTGTCTCATGGATTTCACAGTCTAGATAAAGAAACTAAACAAAGGTAGGCAGAGGGGAGCATGAGTGTCATTTGTACCTGGCAGGAACTGAAGCACCAAGAATTAAAAAGACCTGATCAAGATCCATAAAACAGACCAAAATGTAGTATTAAGTAGTTAAATCCCTGCCTAAAATTTTGTTTTCCCTTGATGAGGAAAAATAGTCTCCCTCATCCTTTTTCTCATCAGTCCTTTTGATCCCATTAACATTGCTAAAAGGATCCTTTTGATTTGTTACTTTAGGGATTGTTGTGTTTTGGGGGGTTTTGAGGTTTGGTGGTTTGGGGTTTTTATTCATACTTCCTTAAGCCTGTGTTCACAGTACCTTGCATTTCTAGGTAGCGTCCTGTATAAGAGCATTAACTAAGCACAAGACTGCTTAGCTTTCAGAGTGAATTTTGATTAGGATGGCCAAAGCAAGGAAACACACTGTGCAGCTAAAGAATAGTTTTTAAGTCATACTATTTTCACTCAGCTGTAAGTACTGTGTATGTATTGTTAATGTAGATGATTATGTTAAATGTAAACAAGATGCTTTTGCAGAGTATTAATGACCTTCTGTGAACCAAATGCCATTCTTTTTATGACCATTGCTATCAAAAATTTCCCTTTATATAGTTGTCCAGGAAGAGTGAAAGAAAACCAGATGTTATTGTACTGTATGGTATGCCAAGAATTTTGCTGTGTGGTAACTTTTAATGACCACAGCTCTTATCAAGCTTACAGACTTATGATAGAGTTGTGACAAACACTGAAACATTTTCAAAATGCCACATGCATGAGTTTGAGTGAATAGAATCATTCAAGACTCATGTTTAGAAGCTTTCAATATCAAATTATGCTCTAAAAACAGTCTATCACAAGAAAACAATATTTTACTATGCATTTCATCAGATAGCTTAATCATTTATTCACTGCTCTAGATCACTAATATTTCAGCTAATACACAAGACAGCTTATATTGTGTATGTGCTTTTACTACAGGTGAATCATGAATGTCAGTTAGGTTTAAAACAAATCTACAAAGCTGAATAATATTCAGCAACTCTTTATTTTTCATATTTAATACCATTTAGGCAACATCTTCTTGCAAGATACTCACTACTCAAAGAACGACTATAGCCTAGGTACAGCATTGCATCTCTAAGGAGCCTGCAGAGGATATTGCTCCTCTGCGCTATACCCTTCCTAGACTCTAAGCCATACAGTAAAACTAGGCTAGAATCTAGGTTCTACTATGAGTATGTATTTAAGTATTTTAGTACTCCTTTTTTTTGAATACTATTTTTTAATCATCTCTTTAGTAACACATAACAGAGAAAGGAAATAAATTATAGCTTATAAATGGTTCCAAACCAAATGACTTTGGAAATTAAATGGTACACAAATAGATTCAAAAGAAAACATTTCTCTGAATGTTTTATTGCTTTCTTCTTCATATCCCTTGAAAGTATGTGTTGTTTATGTTAGACAAGGATCTTACCTTCATCACCTTCTTCTTGAATATCTTTTTTCATCTCAAGCCTAGAGTAACTGATCTCTTCTTTCTGCAAAAAGAGAATATATGAGAATTCCTTCTTTCTAAGCTCTAATCTCCATTAAGTCTTGATTCACAAGAGTAGCTTTATAAAGTGTTCCAATTTTCTGATAGATTTTGTGTTGTTTTAGCAGCAATAGAAGAGTTCAGCTTAAACAGTTAATTTTTCTGGGAAGGCGAACTATCACTTGGATCAAAAGTTCTCCGGTTAAATAAGTACTCCTAAGAGTTTTACAAAAAATTCTTCTGACACTTCCTTTGAAGGGAGATGACCCTTCCGTCCTCTTCAGCACTGATGAGACACATCTGGAGTGCTGGGTCCAGCTCTGGACTCCCCAGTACAAGAGAAACATGGTCTTACCTTTTTGGACAAAGTAAAGAAACAAAATTTAAAAATTTATAAAAAATAAATCTGTGTCAATCATTTCAGCAAAGATCATACCAGAAATATACATATAAAACCCCTTCAAATCTCATCAATGGTGTAGTCTATTTTGTAAGTAGACAAAATTTCATCTCTTGAAAGACTCATTTTAAAGACTCATTGAATGTTACCAGGGCAAGTTATTTTGTCTTAGTCTGTGGGTCTCCATTGAAACATTTTATTGATATAAGAAGAGCTGCTGGATAGGGTAGATCAATGGAATTGAAAGGTTCCTTCCTGACAATATAAATTAAGTTATTAATTAAGCTAACTTGCTAAATTTGGAACAACAGTATGTCTTAAAGAAGAAATAAATAACTAAATGTCCATCAGCATCATTAGCTTTTTCTTTTAACATTATTTTCTTTTCTTCTTTAATTAAAAGAGAATCATTATGTTGCCCATAATAATGAAAATTCACAACCTAAAGTGCTCAAGTATTAAGAATTACATTGTATTATAAATTTGTGCATTTAGATTAAGAATAAAACTGTGGAACACAATTTTATTATGTTTTATTTATTTTGTGATGCTCCGATGATCTATTAATTTGTTGTTTCTCCTCCAGCAGTTTGTCCTAACATAAACTCCCCGCTAACAAAAGGTGAATGGAATAGGTACCATGCCACAGAAACTTCTTTTGTAGGATATGTACTGTAAGTCAAGATGGGTGCCACTAGCTCACCACTGCATCTATTTTCAGTTGGTAAACTGGCTCCCTGTTCCTCTAATAAGCCAGAAATATTCTGAAACTTGATTGAGGACACATCAACTCAATCTGCATGCCACTGACATTGTGTGCAGTTATGTATCTGGACAGTTATCTCAGTACATACAGTGCCTGGGAAATGTTAATTTCAGATGCAGTCCTGAAATGGTGCTAATACTAACTGTCCTGTGGGAAATTATTACCAATTTTACAGACACTGAAAAGTATTTTGCAAAGGAGGACATGTCAGATTAAATAAATGCAAAAGGAATATGGTAGCACATAATCAAGAAAATGTGATGAAAGTATAATTGCCAAAATCCATGGGTTTTGGTTTGGTTTAGTTTGGTTTGGTTTTCGTTCATCTGACCAAGATGGGTGGATGTTGTTTGCTTGCTTGTTTTCCTCCCCTAACACCTGAGATGCAGGTATCTGCAAAGTATAATTCTATGTCTTTATGGACTACTGTATATTTTGGATACATTTCATTAAAGTTTTTCAATTCTCTTGAAAAGCATAGAAAGTAGATACTACTAAGAAGGTAAAAGAAGAAAGAAAGCAAAGCAAAGTGTTCTGTGAGGTAAAAGCTCCTTCACTATTATCCAGTATGTAAAGAGCAAAGAAAGATGGTTGAGATATTTCTACAGGCTATATAGAAGCAGATATTTAGGACTGATAACTTGAGATCTGTTTCACTTCAGTTTAATGTGCACTTGAGATTAGTGCCTTGACTTCCTTTATAGTTAATGAGAAAGGAATGAACATGCCTGCAGTACAACAGATATCAGTCTAAGATGGACAAACAACATAGATGAATCAGCCCCTCGAAGTCTCCATGGAAAGTAAAATCAATCAAATTAGTAGCTTTGATGTAGATGTCCAAATCTGGCTAGATGAATCCTACCTATGTTGCCCTTTGACTTTCTATATGTCCACTCCTTGCTTCACTAGCTTAGAGTAACTCATCTTTGCTCATGGCAGAACTAAAGTAATGTACTGGTTAACATGATTGTGGGTCTACAGTACAAGGTAAGCCAAATACTTTCTGCTGTCATAAGTATTTCAATACATTTGCTCAAGCATACTAGACACAAGTACTTCTTTTTACACAGTAGTGGAAAATCTAAGGCACTTTCTGAGGTAAGAGATAAATTAGACTATTCAAATGCTCCAGAATTAGAATAAGTATGGAAATACTAGTAACCCAGGGTCAATTGATTCATTGTTTTATCAGAGACAAAGAGGGGAAAGCATTTGTTAGGAAAAAATTAAAATGTCCATACAGTTGACAAAAATGATAGTGAGATGGATTGTTATTAAAGTGATTCCTTTTAGCCCAATGACATCTTGTAAGGTATTAAATAGTTTAGAACTCCTGAGACCAGACTGATATAAAATATTCAACATCCCTCCACTTCATGGCAAAAATATTCCACTAAAATTAGAGTAAGACATCTTTAAAATAATAGGCAATATCAGCTTTGCACAAGGAAGCAAAAGGGCTGGGAAATTTAATAATACTTTCATTGATCTTTGCATATGAGAGCAATCCTCTTTGGAAATGAGGTTGTTAATGCAGGAATGAGCCTTCTTTTTTTCTGGGTGTGCACAGATTAACGATCAAATGCTTCTTCACAAAGTATTTCCTGTTAAAAGGAAACCAATGCACTGTATACGAGAGAGGTAAAAAGAAGCTGGTATCTGGTTTAAAAAAATCGGATATATCTGACTACTCAAAGAAACATGCTACAGGCCATGTACCTTTTTGATACATTTTTTTCTTTTTTAATGCCACTTTTACGGTTTTACAGGAAAGTTACTCCTGACAAAGTCGGAATTGAAGAAACAGTTGAAAACTTTAAATTCTGGATGAACAAACTATTCTGCAAAAACAAAATTAAAGCAAAACTTAATTTAAGATAAAATGCCAGTGAATCTTTAATATGCTATTTATTGATTCATTTGATAAACATCTTGGCACTTCCTACATGAATTCTTGAAGCTGCGAGAGAGTGACATTGACTTTTCCAAACAACTAAGCAGACTCATGAGATTCCAAATAGTGTTGAAAAGACCTCAGACTTGTAGTATTTATTCAAGCAGTATCTCCAAACCTCAATAAAGAGGTATACAACTATTTAAGATGTTACATGTTAGTAAGAGTAAGTGAAAAAACACAATGCATCTTGAGCTGAGAAAGGACAGCTCTTCATACACTCGCACTAAGAAGTCTCTGGCAGAAAAGCAAACAAGCTCAGAAACCACATTGGGCTATCAAAAAAGCATTGATTGCCATTACCTTGACATTTCCAGTAGTTACTATGTAATATTATCAGTGCTTACAATGTGCCAATAGAAAGTTTTCATTATCAGAAATGAGGTGTAACAAGCACTATTTCAGGACAGGCTCTATTTGCTCTGCTTTATAACTCTGGTCATTGCTGGCTGTTGCTAATAATACTAATAGTCTACAGTATACACACGATCTTTCTAGTCCAGGTGAAACTAGTTTTTACATAGACATGTAGTGCATCTACATTTAAAAGCTTACTTGCAAGCCATATTAGCCAAACATAGCAAGGATGCAAGAGAAGGACACAGTTTTTGGGAGCCTAAGTATACATGAGTTGAAATGAATGTGAATTTCCATGTATTTACTGTATGTACATTTTTTTTTTAACCTATTAGTAAACACAATACAACATATCAAGGTAGATGTATTTTGGAGTGGGGTCTAAACTATGTTTTAATCTTAGCTCCTGGAGAACTCTAATTTAGTATCTGTGGTTTGGCCAACAGTATTCCAATAGCCTGAAAAAAGGAAAAAGTGATAATTCTGGTGTGAAACTTTTGGCTAGCAAGGTGAGAGATTTCAGGAAATTAAAAAGAAACAACTAACCAACCAAACAAAAGCTATCGATAGAGGCGAAAAGACAAAAAAATCCTCATCTGAAAAAAGGCAGACCTCAGAAGAGATGTAGGGATGATCTAAAGCTGATCAAAGAAATAAGAAACTTTGTTTTGGGGAAAGCATGCAAGAAGAGAGAAGGGAACATTTCACAGAGGCAAAGGCCTTATATTGGCTATGGTTTAGTCATAGTGACTTGGCATTTGTAGCTCATTACACTCATTGAATATATATTTTTTGAACTTTAAATAGACAGTTTTAATGAAATTTAAAGCAATTGTTGGTATAATCAAATGGGCACTCAAAACTTAAAGAAAGAAGAAAAAGCTGAAAATAATTCAGCATTGTTCAGCAGATGCCAACAAAATCAGTAAAAGTAAGGTAAAAATTCCTGAAAGAGAAGAAAAAAAACAAGTGAAAGAAAACCAATCACTAATAGAGTTAAAGAAAATAAGGAAGTATTTTTAGAGGGAATAACATCAAACGGAGATTTGGCCTCATTAGACAACTGGGAAATTGTAGATCATAAATTTGAAAGCGGTAAAGCAAAAATCTTTCACTATATTCTGCTTTGTACTTGGATGAAAATGTGAGAACACATCCATTGTGGATGACATTATGAATTAAATAGGAAGCTCAGAGAAAACATGATGGAAGTGCCCTAGTTGAGACTTAGGAAAGTGTCAAACATCTATTCTCCATTCAGATTAAGAAATTTGCTCTGTACCAATTGTTCCAGTATTGCTCCAATACTTATTACAATTTTTTTGAAAAGTAAAGACTGAATATTGCCAATATTTAAAATATTTAGGATGATAAGAATTAATGCCAATTTAAACATAAACAAAACAATAAAGTATAAAATTTTGAAATCCAGTGATAACCTGTGGACTTTTAAAAGCCTTATTTCACAGGAGACCACTCTTCATAAATAATCTGATTTATAATTTGGGGGGAGGCAGTTTGTAACTTCTTCTTAGAAGTCTTTTGATGTACTCTGATCAGGTATCTCAAGGTTCTTTAAAAAATTGCCATATGCAGACGTCAGAGGCATATGTTGGATAGTTATAGACCTGGGTGTTCCATACCAAAAATGTCAGTAACTCAAAAATGTAGCTAAAACAACGATGATAGTGGTATTACTAGAGATGTATGGCATAGTTTGGTTGTTTATCCAACAATATTTTTTTTTATTGGAGATCTGAACAACTACGTATCCTTTGCTGTTAAAGTATATGGAAATTCTATAAAACATTCAGAGAAGATTGAAAATAATGATTGAAGCGCTAGGAAAATAAATTTTGGGATGTCAGATTTAAGAAATCTGTTCAGACTACTGGAGAGAAGACTTGAAGACGACTTGATCTCTGTGAAAATGATGTCTAATAATAAGAAAGCATTTTAGCCTTGCTGACAAATGCATAGAAATCTCTGGACATTGAAATTAGATGAATCAGTCTTAAAAGAAGGTTTATTATCTTCTCAATGAGGGTAATTGTGTTTACAGCTGTAAGATTTCAGAGTATCTGTTAGTTATGAGAGCTTAAGATTGCAAGATTATTATTTTTTTAAAATATATCTTTCCAGTATATACATATATGCTGCAGTTCAGCAATGGGATATTTATCTTCAGTTCACCATCAGCAATACCTTTGGCTTTAGCATATCTACTTATTTTCTTATTTTTATATTTCTCACATGTAATAAATTGTATTTACTTTTGAGATGCTATCTGCAGACCATGAAACATGGTGAATTAATGTTCTGAGGTAGAACAGGAAATCTTCTTTTTCACCTCTTACACATCTTACTTCCTTTTTCAATGTAAGAATAAAACTGACGTTTGTATTTGAAGAAGAGAATGGTTTTGCTGTAGGCTACATTGGAAGGCTTTGTCTTCACGAGCAGCACAGACACGATCTGTGCAGATCATCAATTGGAATAATCCGTGCACATCTCATCTCATGGCTTCCTTCTATGCTCCGGTGCCTTCTAAGTTTGCAACACTTCAGTCTTTCTTGTGCTTCGGAACATAATATTTTTGTCTTCTCAAATGCTCTGATTTACCATAAATTACCACGGATAGCACTGTTAGGTTATGTGATAAAAAGTTCATCGCCATACACATGAAGGAGGGCAGAGGCACATGGTCGGGGGGAACTCTGCCTCAGCCTCTCCTCTCCCCAGGATGTCACAGGAGGTGACCAGCCCCATGGCCAGGGTGAACACCCATCATCATGGGGCCAGGGAAAGGCTCACAGGTACCTTTGGGATTTAGAGTGGTTGGGAAGGAACAAGTGTGGGAAATAGAGGGATAAGGCGATAAAAGAGGTTAGTCATGTGTAAGCAGAGGCTGGTTACTGTGCTTTTCTGGCCATGCCCTGTGCCTGATCAGCGCAGTCTGTCCTTTCTTTTCATTAAACTCCATTTCTGACCATTTTCCTGAGTGAGGGGCTCTCTATATGTGTGCACAAAGGTGTGGGAATTACTGAGTGACAGCAGCCAGAGTGGGACCAGAGCTCACAGGGGCTGTGTGCCTGCGGGCCACCACTGGAGTATGTGACGGTGCATGTGTCAGTGCATGTCACCAGTGAGCATCAGGCTGGACTGGCCAAAGAGTAGGTCAAGTAACCTGCGAGGCTACCAAGTAAAGGTGTGCATGAGCCAACAGGAATAGGTGGCTACCAGAGGGACCAGAAGGTCCATGCCATCTACTGGAGAGACCACAGGGGCTCGGGGGTCACCTGAGAGACACATTTGTCTGTGCATGAGGTAACTGGAGAGGAGAAGCTGCAAGGGCAGGTAACAGGTGGACTAAGTGATGAAGGCCAGCTGCAGTGGCATCAATGCCTGGTCTGCATGCGTGTGTGTGCATGTGTGTATGCACCGTCTGTGTTGTGTATGAGGGGATCTACTCCAGCAGCTGGAGTGCAGCCATGGGGACTTGTGTGCCAGGCGCCAGCAGCTGGGCAGGGCAAGGGATCAGGGCAGCCCCTGGAGAGACCACGTGTCAGCCCAGCTACTGGGGTATCCACACTGGATATATATGTGTATATATTCCCACTGAAAGACCTTCATCCTGATGAAGGAAGACCTCCATCCTAATTCAGCCAGAGAGGAGGATGGGATGAGGCTGCTGGTGCTGTTTGTGATTGGATGAGTGCTGTGTGTCCTGTCTGCATTGATCTGTGTGGCAGCAACATATGTGCATTCCTTTGTGTGCCTGTCAGGAAGATATGCCTAGCCTCACTGCTGACTGGACCTTGAGGCGGGGAGCTGCAGCAGGGCTACCAGATTCAGCAACAACTAACAAGTGCAAGGGTAACAGGGGTTCACTAATGCCCACCTCACGTAGTAAAGCATTTTCATTTATCCTTTTTTTTCCCAAACTCTGTAAACTTCTAAATATTCAGAACCTCGGTCTCCGCATTAGAAAAACAAAACCTAGACATCTGTGATGTAGTCATAGTGTGCTTGTTTATTGCACCCAAGGCCAAGTGCAAAGGGAGGGTATACAGTTGAGGGGTTGAGGATTAAGGTTAATACCTAGATATGTGAAGCAAAGCAAATCCTGTGAATGGATTTCTGTAAGTGATTTATTGATAAGATTCCAGTTCCTATGAGGTTAAAATTTAATTCTTAGGACAACAAGATAAGTCTAATCTTTAGATGCAATTTTTCCATTGTAAACAAAGCATGGAAAGAAAATACATTATCTGTGTCTCTTATTATACCTTCGACATGACTGGAAAATGTAGGAATTTTTGACTATACAAGTTCACATTCCCCTATTTTATTTTTATCTCCTTTTCTTATGGTACTTACATGTGCATTTCACTCCTCTTGTTGTGCAGAAGAACGAACAGGACACATTCACTGTGTGATAAAGTTTATCCAGTCTTACATTTTATAAAAGTGGTTTTAGGGATAAGTGGATTATTTTGTTGATCTATTAGCAATACCTCGTGCCTAAGGTTATTCCTGAACTTGATATTTCCTTACTCTCAGAAGGGAAAAGGTTAGAAGCACTGGCATTGTTCCTAATGCTGAAATTTCAGCATATGTACATGTTGGTGACGCTCAGATCAAAGTTTTCCTTTCTGTGGTCAGTCCTAATACTCACAATGCTCCATAAACACCCAGTCAAGTTAATGGTCTGTTACTCAAAAGAATAATCCTCTCTGTAGGGACTAGAAAATATCTATCGCACAGACTATCTAGCTGGTCTCATTTCTAGAGAGGAACCTTCCCCAAAAGAAATTGAGAGAACCCCTCATCAATCATTCAGTTTGATGAAGAATAGTTGATTGTTATGTATAGATTCAGCGTTTTGCTGAATTAGGGTTTACGAGAGAAATGGCCCATGTTTAAAAAAAAATGCCCTTAGTGGAAATAAGAGGCAAGTATTTGTATTGCCTGCATAAGTTATCAGGCATGGTACAGATGGTGAGGGACTTTGCACTGCAGATGGGAATGATTCAGAAGATGATAGAAGTGCTAAATCCAAACCCTTGCTCCATCACTATCTAGGGATAGACATTGTTAAAGGAAAGTTTACATATAAAGTTTACTTTCAGCAAATATGCATACTTGTGGGAGTGAAAGTTAAATGACAAGAAAATGCAAGCTTATCCAATGGTTATGGGAATTTTTTTTTGTACTAACATAATAAGTAATCTGTTTATAGTATACAGCTAATACAGCTCTTGAGATGCAGTGAAGATGATATTATCAGCAAAATGCTTTGGGTAACTTTAACCTCAGCAGTGAGTAGTTTAAGGGCATCAGGATGAAACTCTACTCAGCTCACTAATATGTCAAATCTCCACAATCTGTACTGTGCTGGACAAATCTGCAAGTTAAATACACATGTAAAATACAGACATTAGTATGGCAACAGTTATACCATATATAACAATGCTCTGACTATTAATACCATCACTTACCTTCAGTTTATCAACTGATTGATTACAATGACAGTTTATATGAACAAAAACAATCACCCGTATTTCATGCCAGCAATGTCTTCTAAGAAGACATGCTATTGAAAACAACAATACAACTATATAGTTTGTCTTTTCTTTGACTAAAATAATAATAGAATCCTTATACAGAGATTAAACAAAGATTTTTCTTTCTTATAAGAGATTAAACAAAGATTGTTCTTTCTTACATTTTTTCTTGGCCAAGACATACAGCTGCCCTAAGAGAACTACAAACTTGTACTTACAAAAATTCTTTCTTAAATTAATTTCCTTTTCTTAAATTTTTTCTAGCTGTCTTGTAATATTACTGAGTTTTAGAAAGTTGAAAAGACCATTCTGAATTGTGAAGGTGAAAAATAAACCAAATACCTTGTTCAGGTAATTTAGACATCTTAGTTTGCTTCAGGGCCCTCCAAAAAGTCAAGAGGTAAATATGGCAAATTTTTCACAGTAATATACTCTGCATGGGGATAATGACAGTAGATTTTTCACTATTTTGCTTGAAATTGGAAGCCTGAGGTTTCTTAGAATTTCTGTTTCATGTACAGTCTAAAATTTCTTCAGTTTTTATTTGTTAATTTGCTGTGTGCTATATGAGTCTACGTTTGGAAAAGGTATTATTTTTTATTTTCTAGAAATAGACGTCCAACTTTCTCTTTAAATGATATTCATGCCTAGAAGGGGGTTTTGCCAATATTCTCATGAAGCAAAAGATTCAACAACATGAAACGCTTCTTAGGAAACGTCTGTGTTATTATGGATAAAATAGTTTATGTACTAGAATATATTAACAAAACCATCAGTTCTTGCTGTAGAATGCCTCAGTGATTTTTGAGAAGTAGTCTTTTCTCTGACCATTTGGTTAGAACTTCTGGTGCACAGATGTCCTTTTCTTTCTGGGAACAAGGAGACATCTCTAAAGTTTATTAGCTGTGGCTCATATAATTCATCTCATTTTTAATTATTGAGAAGTGAAATCTAGGTATACAAGCAGACAATTAAGATAATAAGTAACATTCAAATACAGCATTCCAGGGATTGACATAAAATGTTTTCTTCTGAGGAGCAAATTGTTTTTTATTTATGGAGATACTTAGAAATCTCTTAAGACAGGAGTTTACATAATCAAAGTGGCTACTTATGCAGGCCTAAGTGTACTTACTCATATCCAAAGTGCTTTGAAACTGTAAGTAAAGGGCACAGAAAATAGTGACATGAAAGACACTATTTTGTGGTATTACAGAACTGTAAAAAAAAGGGTGTGTAAGAAAGGATGGTCAGTTAACAGTCAGAAAGCTAACAAAGCCTTTAAAAACCTCTATTTGGGTATCCTGCCCATGCAAGCTCTGTGCAAATCTCTACATAGTCAATATACAGAAAGAAGTTCAAGATTCACATAGTTCCAGAGAATTCAAATACTCTCTGGTTTAGTTTTCTTGGCACTTATGGATGAGTATAGGAAGAAACTGGAGAAGATTGTGTTAGATTCTTATTCTGTTCTTGTAACCCCATAGGCATGGTAGTCAATGACTGCATAATGTAAAATTCAGAATGGCTATTTTCATGACCGCAATTATTGAACTCAGGTGCCTAAAACATTTGTGTACCTACCTATAAACACATTATGAGAAGACACTGAGTAGCAGAATAAATTAGCTTGCACAGATCTACGCCAGGCAGGTGTACAGGATTGCAGCTTGTACTAAAGATAGCTGATTAAAGCCTGCTCAGATATCTCTATAGTACGTTATTTCTGAGACCGCACAATGAAGCCATTCCCTACAGCTTTCACTGACTCTGTCTGTAAACCTTTATGTCTCCAGGAATAGAATGGGGTTGCATCATTTCTCTAACCCGGAGGGATTAGAAGATGTTGAGTCTTAGCTAACTGGTGTTGCAGAAAGCTTACATTTCAGATTATAGGGTGTCAAAAATCTTGGATGGACAAAATAATATAAATATTTTACATGAGTAGAAAAAAGCATAAATAGAATAAATCAACCAATTAATCAATCAACTTTAATCATTATAGACTTAAATCCTAGGTAATTCAATCAAATTTGTTCCAAAGAAATTAAGTAAATGATCAAAATAAGCAAGTAGCAGACCTTAAAATTATAAAATGTATGACTTGAGCTGTTGTTGGATTCCACTACTCAGTGCAGCCTCTAGCTAAGAGCTGTATTTATATTTTCCAGTTAATATTTGCCTCTACATAATCTTCATTATTATGCTGCAGTCTGTGTTAGCTATTTTAGGCATTACTGCACCAATATCGTTTTCTATAACTAGCAGATAACCTCTCCTAGAAAATTCCATGTTCCTTTCAGTGATGTACTTCAGTATGATGTAGTACGGATTATTGGAATTAAAAAAAGAAAGGACTTAGCAAATATGTCAAGAATCTGCAAATCTATGATCATTTTATCTATGTACACTCAATGTATTTCATATATTGCCTTCTCAGTCAAGACATCCAGATATCTCAACCATCAATTTTGCTCTTTCATTTTCTGTGACATACCGAAGATCCAACCCACTCCTCTATCTCCAGTAACAGTGGTTCAGCTCCAGGTGTTACATCCAGATTTAGAGCCTGGTGAAATCAGGTGAAAACATTCTCCTGAAGATCAGAGACATGGTTTTAAAATTCCTTAGGGGCAGAGAACACCTAGAACCCATCTTTCGTTTCTAGGATAACTGCTCTAGGTGCTAAAGAGTATCACAAGACTGAGTTGTTATGAATGAGTTCTACCTGGTGGGTTTTTTTCCTAAAAGAAATTTTTAGGCATGTAACACCAGTGAAAGTCACCATCACCATCTATGACATGGACATTGATATCACCTTTGCTTTACTCAAGTGTTTGATTTCTGTAGTGGGGGATCAGCTAACACTAAAAAGCTCGATCACAGTTTTCTGCACAGTATCTGCTTCCCTCCATAAGTCAAGCTGAGAATTTACACACTTCATGGCTCTGGATTTCACTCTAGGTCCAGACATTTTACACTCTTTATAGTGAAGAGAACTACAGGATCATGTAGACTGGAGGGGACCTCCAGAGGCTATCTAGGCCAGTCTCCTGCTCAGAGCATGTCCGGTTAGAAAAGTCCTGGCTTTATCCAGTTGGGTTTTGAGTACCTCCAAGAGATCCCACAACCCCTCTCAGCACATGTTCTGGGATTTTACTAACCTGTGATTAACCTTGTTACTGCTGTTACCTTGTACATCTGTTCCTTCTTGTCCTGTTACTGTGTACCTCTGAGAAGACTCTTGTCTTCTCTATTTTCTTCCATTAGGTAGCTGAAGACAACGATAAGATCTCCCCTAAGCACTCTCTTCTTCAGACTGAGAAAAGCAAGGTCTCTCAGACTCTCCTCATACATCATGTGCTCAAGGACCATATGATCCTGGTGGCCTGCACTGGGCTTTAATACATCAAAGTCTTTTTTCTACGGAGGCACCCAAAATGCCTCATAGATGCTAGATAAAGGGGAAGAATCATTTCCTTGGAACTGCTGGCTACAGTTCTGCTAGTACAGCCCAGGATGTGGTTGGCCCTCTTTGTTGCAGGGTCACACTTAGCTCATGATCAGCTTTGATGTTTACCTGTCAGTAACTGTTTCCTAGTCAGTCTGCTTTACCTAGTACTGCTAAATGGGATTATTTTGTCGTAGGTATAGAGTTTTGCATTTACCTTTGTTAATCTTCACAAGTTTTTGTCCACTTATTTTTTTTTTCTTCTTGAGGTCACTTTAAATAGCAATAAACCACTTCCCCCATTTTGATATCAGCTGTGAGTTGGCTGAGGATGCACATCATTCTACCATCCAAGTTATTAATAAACAGTATTAGTTGCAGTACTGATCCACGAAGTGGCTGCCAGTTGGACCTTGGACTACTGATGATACTAAGCTTTAAGCCTGACAGTTTAGCCAATTTTGCACCCAGTTATTAGTCTGTATTTCACTGAGTTGGCTATGTGAATACTAGTGAATATTGAAAGCCTAGCTACAGTAAAAGCCTTTTGGATTCTGAGTTTTCAAGAGCAGCAGGCAGGGCCTGTGGAGTAAGAGCATGTTGGGACAATCACGACCCTGACAGTACTCTACATGAGTTGACCTTCATAAAATTATGTGTATATATTGTGTGCTGACCAGCTTCAGTGTGGAAAATAAATAGAAAACACATATAAGAATACTTACAATGATAAAAATAAATATTTTCAATATCACTAAGTGCACAAGAACATCCTGTTCACAGCTATCCCAAATTATTATCTAAGGAAGAATATATTTGTGTATACAGAGCAAAAATAGAAGCCTTGTTATGGCACTTTTCTCCCAGCAATGATTCAAAGCTAGAATATGATATGTTGATTATCTGTCATTAGAAATTTCATCAGTCAAAAACATTCTCAAAGGGTTAGATATAACAAGTTTATGGCTATGAAAAACAAAGAGAACAGGCCCATGTTGTGATATTCATTACACTATCTTTTTCTTAATATATATATTTTTCCATAAAAAATGTTTAAGACAGAGTTAAGTGGGTAGTCCACATCTTTTCTCTTTGATCACACTATATTTTATGTCTGTTACATGAAAAACACAGTGGTAAATGTACTAAACCTCTTTATATTCCAATTAGGTAAGTGATCTGTTTTGCAAGTGGAGATGAGTGTTCATGCTTCACTTACTACAAAGTAATATGCCAGTAGAAAGTGAAAGAGGAAGTGGAACAGAAAAGAAATAAATAATACAGAGAAAAGTGATAGAGCTTATGTTGATGACAATGCTCATGCAGGTTAACACTATCTTTATGACTGACAGCTTAATAGAAGCAAACATATTCTTAAATATTATTGCATTGCTCAATATGTACAACTGTGATTGTCAAGAAAACTTTCCATTTTCATTTCTAAACAAATTGGGACCCTCTTTGGACTACTGCAAACACTTCATTTTCATTTATGTATCCTGGGTACATGGAAATAAGTCAGTTTCTCTCAGTTAGGAATTTGTCTCACATAGCTTTAGTTTGTTTTGTTCTCCCAAAAAAACCCAAAAGGTTTGGACCTGAACCCAGAATAAATATGAGACAAAATCTGTAAACGGGTTATTTCAAACAAAGTGATTTTTCAGTGGTTACATTAATGGTTAGAGAAACTACATAAATAACATTTACAGCTCAGCTTTCTATTGTTTCTCATTGAAAAATAAATTAATACTCTACAACAAAAAACCTAGTAAGAATCTTGACATGAATCACTCAAATAGACTGGCTCAAGACATGAAAGATTGCAACAGCACCAGAAGGGTTGATAAAGCCTGGCATTTTGTCCAAAATTGAGGGTGTGACAGCCTAAGAAAGATGAACTGTTAGAAAAAGGCCTCCACAACATCATGTCAGAACAAATAAAGTCAGCACAGATAAATAGAATAATAACCCTGATGAATATGAAAAAACACCCACAACCATTAGGTTATAGTCAGACTGAGATTTGATTATGGTATATGCCAAGTAAGACTGCACAACATAATCTGTATGTAGGAAACAATTTAAAATTTTGTATAAAATCAAGCTTAGAAAGAAATATGGAATCTTTGACTCTGAAAATTTCTTAAGGCTTTTCTTTTTAATATAGAGAGCAATAAATGAGCTAGGAAACTCAGCAGTTGAAACATTTGAATGCATTTGTTTATGTTTCAGACTGTCACTGAGAAAAGAGAATTTAATATCTGGTGTCTACGTATGCACAATTCAATCAGCATCAGAAATCCTTCAGAAGACCTTTTCAGATCATTACATGTGGTATACAGAATGGGGACAAATTAGACACCTTGTAAAAGACAGCTAACACAAAGCATTAGACAAAAACTAATGGGAAAAGCTTTTACAGCCTTCCAAGTGAACATTGAATAAGACTAAGTTCTGCAATGTCACTTTCTCAATGGACTGGAAACCATTTGCATTGATTCTACAATAGACTGAGAGCATGTAAAAGTTTTTAGTGTTTGGATGGCTGTTGGAGAGTTTTATAGAAAATTGTTTTATCACAGTAACAAATGGATAGGTCCCTCAAATTCACCGTTGCAAATAGTCCTAATTAGGAAACTCAGAACATTTTATAAAAACAACAGGTTCAACTGAACTAAGGAAAAGCAGACTCCTTCTGTGGTTGGGACACTAGTCTAAGAGTGGTAAGAATTCCTGATCTCTTAGGTTTCCTTCTGTAATCTTACCAAATTCACTCAGACCCAGATCTCCACAAGGATATAGGTAGAACTTCAGCACTGAAAGCTTAAATTCTCAAAAACTCTGCTTACTTGATGGCCAAAGACAGAGGAATTTAACTTTCTTAAAACACACTTGAAACATTAAAATTCTTCCCTTTTACCTCTGGAGACACCCAGAAGTGTCTCAGCCTGGAGAACATTTGAACTATTTTAGATACTTACCTCATTTTATTTCCTGCTGGAATCAAAAAACACAAAGAGTGACAATACAAACCAAAACAGGGAGCTTGTGAACTGTTAGTAATCGGTGATAGCAGAGATATGGGAGATACATAGACTTATGTTGAACAAAGATTACTTCAGATGAAGTTCAGGTACATGCAATGTAACAACATTTTACTTGTCTTACCCATTCAGTAGATAAACAACAGATGTCAGTATGGGCCATAGCATTAAATAGTGGTAAATTAATATTTGCCTAGAAAAATAAATGAGGTACACATGCTGAAAACTCTCACCTCTGAAGGCAATTATAAGAAAATTCAGATATGGCGCAGAAGAATGGTCTGGTGTTAGCAGACTTTATGCCAACATGTTACCATAAATAACATAAAAAGTTAAAGGTATTTCCAAAGAAACTGGAAGTAGAGAAGCAAGACTCAGTTATCCAGTTTGCTTCTGTTTCAGGACCTTAAATTCCGCTACTTTATTTTACCTTAAAAAGGAATCTGCTGCTTGTATGTACACATTTATAATAGCAAGTAAGTTCTTAGCTTACCTATTAATCAGTGTCAGTTTCTAGTGAGAAAACCTATCATTGTGTATCATGAATCATCATGATCAGAAATTATTCTAATAACCCTCAGCTATTAAACAAGATTTGAAGTTATATATATATAATATATATATGCACATATATATAGATATGCATGGAACGTCAAGAAGATCAATGATAACTAATTTGTACAGTCTAGGAAATTATATCTCTCCACCTCAGGCAATCAAAGATTTCTTTAATAATTGCACTGGAACCTGTTTTTTAAGCAATTAGAACTCAGTTGCCAGCAAACATGTTAGATTAAAAGAAATGGCATTTTAAAATTACATAGATGAAAGTTAAATGGAAATTAAGACTACCGTTGTCTAATAGGCAATCAGAAACAGGAAGATAGGAATTCCCAAGACTATTCAAAGAAGTTTGGTTCTGTGTTTCTCAAGTCTTTTGGAGTACTGTTGAAGTGATATCATGGGACAGATCTTGTATGTACTCATTAGCAGCAGTCCCAGTGTCTTCAATGGAAATTCTACATACCCTGTACCTAGGAAGATGAGTCTATGGGGCATAAGGTTTCTTATCAATACTTAGATGTGTACAAACCAAAGAAATGACACAAAAACTTTTTTATTTTGATTTTATTTGCTGCTGGGGACTTATCACTCCTAGTAACCCATGTTGGAAATCTATATGTGCTGCAACATGTTTTGAGAATCCTGCACTGAAAATTGAACTTAAATATTATTTATTGATATTAAACTTGACAGTCAATAGTATAAGCCTCGATATTATGTTAAAAACATTGTCCCATAGGATACTTTGAATATTTTCTTTAGTATTTAATATGCTGTTAGCATCAATGCTGCAGACAGAAAATGAATATAAAATCCTAATGAAAATTGGGTGGTTTTAGATAATTCTCCAGTGGATTTATTATCTCATAAAAGTGGTGTTCTGAGGCATTTTGATGACTCAAGAGTTCATCAATAAAATACAGTTCCTCTTATGTCTTGGTTTCCAAATGATTCCATGTTGTTAGGGCTGAAGTTAGCATATAAAGACTATTTAAGACCTGTAAGAACTGAGCAGTGATCTTGATCCTATTCCTGAAAGAATGTATTGTCTGAAAGGTGGAGAGATACTAGGAATTTAAGAGTTAGTCTGAGCTCTAAATGAACTGTAGTGCTCTGAGGACAAATCTGACTGACAGAAAATAGCCAGATGCCAAGGCAATTTGTTTTTTCCAGGCTTTAGTTCAGCTAAATAGCAAATGTGGTGCTGTGGGATTTTATTATGAATGAATTCAATTCTGATAATGGGCGGACTGGTGTTTATTAAGCTTTCATATTTATGTAACCTCCAGTTAGGGGTTAGAATGTGTATGGAGAAAAGGCAAATAACTACACATGTTGTAGAGACAATTAAAGTTATTTCCTGCTTTTAGAGGAACTGAAGTTTTTATATCATGCTTAACACTTAGGCACTTGCCTAACAGTGAAGTCAATAGAATTGGTCACACACTTAGAAGTTTAGCTTGTTTTGTAAGAAAACATTTCCATGGGTTGTAGTGAAGAAAATAAGTAACATGCAAAGACTAAAAAGAGAAAAATTTCAAGGGGCTTCATAGATAAGTGTATTTTCATTTTTATGATAATGACCAAGTAAGAATCCATCAGTCCTAGCTACTGGTACTGCCCTGAGAGCTGTTATTAATAATGGACTTAGAATAACGATTGCACAGGTTTTGATTATGGCTGTGTATGATGATTAGAAAGAAAGTTCTTCAGATTATTATAAACATGTTTAATTTTAAAACTCAAACTATCTAACTGCATTTTGGGGGAACAGGGTAGGAAATGAAAGAAAGAAATGCAGGAGGAAGCATGTGCAAGGATATGGATACTAATAGAAGTTAAATAATAACCTTCTCAATGAAAGAAGTATACAGAATGAAATTCTAGATCAGATTAAGCCATTAGACGTTATGTCAGCAGCATCAGAGCAACCACAAGGTTTCTTATAATGAAGCTTAATGACGTTTGGTTTTGTTTACATTTCTAGAACATATTACTTCCCAAGAAGATGTTACAGCTCAGGGAAAACAAGAAATTCTTTCAGAAGTAAGATGGTAAATAACACTGATAAATGTAGCCTACTTCCTAATATATACCCATAGTTTCTCTGGTCAGTCATAAATTATCAGAAAATAAATGCTAACAGAATGACTAGTGTCTGATACTGACGTCCCATCTCAGCTGATTCGGAATACTTTTTGCTGTGAGTTTTAATAAATAACACCCTGACTGTCTTTTCAAATTTCATCTGTAATTTATACAAACTGTCACCAAATCCTTAATTTGCCTATTAAATAAATTTCTGACTACATTCCGCTTTCTGATAATATGTATAAAACTCTAGATATATTCTGTAGATATTCTGTGCCTCACACCTTAGAGAAAGAAGCTTGTCTTTCTAATGATTTAGGCTATGAATACTGGCCTGTAAAGAGTTAATTCTAAAACACATTCCTTGCTGGAAAAAAATGAGCCCCTTTCAAAATGCCTGTATGTCTTTCCCCAAACAGGTAAATTGATATAACTCTTCTGAAAGTGACTGACAAACCTGATCTAAGGGAAAGATTTGCAGGCAGTTATTGAGGACATTAAAAAAACAAAAAGAAAATAGAAACTATAATTCACATGTTTATGAATCATCTGCATCATGCTGTTCACCTGTTTTATTTATTTTAATTGTTAACTCTCAGGAAACAAGCATGTCTCAATAGGTGCTAAAATTTGATCTAGCAGGCTAGCATTAACACTCCTTGGAGTACTGATGGAAGAGATTTATGTCATGATACACTTAAATACCCAATAAAATTAAAAATTCTGTTTCAGCATGGAAGGAAATAGACCAATTGTCTGTTATGATTATGTGGTTTGAGAGTGATGGCTAGCTTGAAATCTGCTAGTGGATTCAAAGCAAAATCTAACAACTAAACACGATTTCTGAGTGCAACTTGGACAGTTAAGAGATAGTCATTACTATTCTCATGCAGCAAAGTTATAAAAGTTGGTGAATGCATTTTTTTTCAAAGGGTTCATTTTTGAGGACTTTTGTCGCATACTTCAATGTTTGGAAAATTGACTGTATTTATATTCTGCTTAGCTTGATGAAGAGGAGAATGGGAGGATTGCAAGGGACAAGAGAGACTGTTTTGAGATGAGCATTGTGCAAATATCCGAGCATCAGATTTCATGATGTTCTTCATTTGTTTTACATATGATAACCAAAAGAATTAAAGTAAGAAAACCAAAGACACCCACAAAACTGCTGCTCAGAGATGCATTGTGGAATTGTTAATGTAACACCAAAACCAGAGAGAAAGCAGAGAAAAATATTTTCTCAGAAATACATGCAATATAATATTAAATGTATTTACTGTGTCAACATAATACTTACTCTAAGACTCCATTTCCAAGTTGTCACTTCAGAACAATTAAGTTTTGTCAAAAATACTGCAACAGAAATAATGAGCTAAATCAAATCTTTAAAAAAAAGTCTTTAATTAGGAAAAGCATAACAGCAAGTGCTGAATAGTCATATTCATAATGTTCACACATTGTTTCTCTACAGCTACCTTATGTGTTTGAAAGATATTTATAACCATAAAAATTAAAACCATTATACGCTAAGTTTTCTCCTAATCTTGATATTCACAATCAAATTAAGATGGACAAATCAATATACATTACCCAGTACACATGTGGACTTAATTCATTGGGATTTTTTTATTCAGAAAGATAATTAAATGCACAACTAACTTTACACAAATGGAAATTATGGTTGAGAAAACAATATGAAATCTACTCTGTGATTTTTGCCCTTAGCAAAAGTGGTGATTTATGGTTTTATCTCTTTCTTGCTTACCTAGATAAGCCTAATATCTGGAAACACTTGATCATTATCATAATTTTTTTCCTGTTATTAAAATTTACATGGTTTTAAACTTTATGTATGCTTGCACAGAGGTACATTTTTGCACTATACAGCTGTTATAATCCTTCATCGCTAGGTGCTGTGTCTTTATGTTGTCTCATCACAACCCCAGTGTCACTGTGTGGGTATACCTCTTCATATTCTGCTGACTGGGATATATATGCTTTGGTAACCTTTCGCATGAAAGATTTATCTTTTCTTCAGGGAAATCACACAAAAGCAGCTGTCTTAGTAACAACACGTTTTCAAAGCATGGGTTAAATGAGATGATCTTTTTTTAGACTGTAGGTAACATTCTTAGATTTACCATACATCCAACCTGCCAGTGCTCTCTTAGCTTCAGCAGAGAATGACAAGTGGTTACACCATTACCTCTCTAAAAAGGAAATCACTCTTTGCTTCTCTCTGAACAGGATACTGCCTTACCTGATAAGAAGGGAAAGGTTAAGTGAAGAAATTGGTCCTACTTTGAGGGTTTAGACAGTGTCTGGATTCATCATTAGTAATACGTCCTCATACAGGCAGGGAACATTGTCAACATCTTTCTTGATAACCTTCAGGCTTTGCTCAATCCAGGGTAGACATGGAAATGTATTTTCATCTTCTTGTCTTCAAATATAGTCATAACCATACACGTTCCTATGCTATAGGCAGGCAGCCTTATGAGTCAGATTTGACATAATTCTGTTCTGCATCTTCGTTATAGTCGTGAGTTCGTGCTTCCAGGTACTATGTTCACCTCTTAGAGGAAGAATGAGAAATTTAGTATAACTTATTCAAGCTCTTTTTTTTTTTTTTTTAATTTAGTATAAAATACTGATTGATTACTGACAGATCTCAGACCCCCGTCACACCTGTATACTGACTATATCTCCATACCAAGCCGAGGTAAGGTTTGCATTTCTAAGTAGCCATTTCTTTATATGAATTATTGACATCCTATCTTACATTTAATCATGCTTCAGGGCATCATTTTCACCTCTTGCTGTTTTCTCTATTGTTGTTTTTTTTTTAAAAATGTCACTCTTCCTAGTTCTCCCTTTTTTCCTCCCTTCATTTAGTTTTTTGCTACACTTCTATTTTATTTGTTTTCTGCTCTGAAGAACTTCAAAAAACTTGTATCTGTGCATTTTCTTCTTTCCTACTTTTGTTTCTTGTTTGCAATAATCTAGATGGTGACAGACAAACATTGATATTACATTAATGGCTGTGCAGAAGTATGCTAATCTAGTATGCTAATCTAAATTTTGTGGAGTCAGGTGTCTAGATTATTTCCCTAGAAACACAGCATTTATAGGAGGTGCTGGTTAGGAGGCTGGTCTGTACTCTCGTTATTGTCAAGAGCATGATATAGGAATCTCAAGGCAAATCATCTTACCAGTACCATGAACTACCATGCATTTTTTCATTAACTAGAAATGGCCTGAATTCAATTCATGGTCCTTAAAGAATGAAATGATCCCACTAGAAGTCCAGATAGAGTGTGCCTGCTGCCTTCATGGAAACACTGTTGCTGGCTGATGTAGACAATAAGCAAGATTCCTGAACTGGTTTTGAAAACCTAATATTGCACATTAGACCTTCTTTTCCCATTTTAGTGTCCCTACTGCAAACATATAAAACATAGCCCTACAGGTAATTTGTAAAAATGTCTTACGCTTGGTTACAAAAGAACTGGTTTAGATCATTTAGGGCACTTCAAATTTTTCCCCGTTTTCTCAATTATGTTTTTATTTATTCTCTTGTTTCTCCTCCTTTTCTGCTTCTCCAGCCAAACTTCTTTTGGTTCTTCATTATCTTATTGTTTCTTTCTCTCTTTGTCTCCCCATCTGAACTTAAATTGATGTTATTGCCAATCATTACACAGAATATTGGAAGAATGAGATTTTACCGTGATATATCACTGAAAACACCACAAGAACAGTTTCTCTCATCTGTCAGCATCCAGCTATGTCCTTTTTCCTCAGTCAGCCAGAAAAGTCAACCTGGAGAAAAAAAAGGATCTTTATGCAAAAAGCACTGTCATGTTTAGAAAGAATTTGCCTAGCTCCTGGGATAAATACCTTTGTTATTCAAAACATTCATTCTGTTCCCATGTAAAATAATTTTTAAGTTACCAAATTAAACTTATTGTCATTAATTTTTGCATTAAAAAATCCTTCCTTCCTTCCTTCCTTCCTTCCTTCCTTCCTTCCTTCCTTCCTTCCTTCCTTCCTTCCTCCTTCCCTCCCTCCTTTCCTCCCTTCCTCCCTTTCCTGCATTGTCTTTCTCCTTCTCTTTCCGTTTCTCCTTCCCCTTCCCTATCCCTTTCTCCTTCCCCTTCTTATTCTTTCCCTCTTTCTGTCTCTCTGTTACCCTTCTTTCTTTCCCTCCTTATCTCCTTCACCCCTTTGTTCCATATCTAGTTCATTCCATTTTTGATGTTTTTATCTTTTTGCAAAGTTTACAATGCTGTTCTATGAATGGCAGAGCTAATATACTCACTTTTTATCTGGCATTTCTTTTAATGCTGTGATAACCTTCCAGTAGGCTAGTTGTGCATCTGATCTTATAAGTACTCCATACTATTGATGTCTTTCCTTTGTTGTCCTCGTGCCCTGTTTGATATCATGTCTTCCTGGGGAGAGCAGCTCTGCTTGAATCTTTGCATTTTTCTGCTGGTGATATTTTGTTAAATGTTGTTCAATTATTTTTGGTATTGCTTTGACTTTGATGATATTCTCAGTATCTCCTTTCCTTGATATTACTGTGTTTACTAGAAAAGTTCAGTTTCTTTTTCACCTACTTTTTTACATAAACTCACCACAAGGTTCTGTTTCACTCTATACCTTTCTTCCTTTTTTTTGCTACTTATTACTGTTGTCAAACATATTGTCTAAATTGTTGAGGTTTCTGCCAGTTGACTTATGGCCCTCATACACTCTGCATTAGCTTGGACTCTGTGACCTGCATTATTTGCCAGTGGGTATATTTTTTCTTCTTCATTCACTTCCTTTTATTGAGTGACTGTGTGCTCACTTAGAAAGCTAAGAAGCTTTTGGAGAAATTCTAAGGAGAAATTTTTTCTAGAGAAAAGGCGCAGAAGAATGAATGAGCAGGTTCTGAACACTTCTAAACAGATAAAGTCCTGGGAAATATGATGATGATAGATAAAGAGACAGTAGGAAGTTAAGAAGCACCCCAGTCTGAGAAACTAACGGTGCTAAACATGTATGTCTAAGCAACAAGAACAAAACATTTGCTGAGTGGGGGTAGGGGGTAGAAGGGGGCTGATTGGCCCTTGTGAAACACTGTACGGAAAAGAGGAAAGGAAATAAAATATATGAAAGTAATGCATATAAATCATAGCTTAAAGGCATGTGGACAACAATAGGAGATGTTAAAATGCATGGTGACTCAAAACTGAAAATATGATATTTAAAGATTTTTTTCTGGTTTCTGGTTATTATTTATAATTATTTCACTTTTCTTTTGAAGATATATAATCCATTTTTCAGCTTCATTCTTCATTAATTATTTTTAAGAAAGTGTAAGACAAAACATGATTTACGCATACAGCTTTTGATTTAGAAGTTGTCCTGTGTCCGAAGCATTCACAAGCACTTCACAGACTTTATATAAGGACTATTCTTGTTCTTCAAAAAGGCAATGATGAGATGAAATATGTTGCAACACTTTTCAAGAAGACACTGATTTACATCTTCAGGGAATTTTTAACAGGTCAGGTTTATATACTATGAGATATGATGAAATCAGAATCCACAGCTGGATGTAAAACATTTGACCTTGTTACTCTTAATATGAAAAAGGTATAAAAGTGTCTGTCAACAGAATGAAAAGACTTCCTTTAACTTCCATGAGGTTGGGATCAACATTCAGTCTTGATTTTCTGTGGTGTACCAGCACAACAGAATGAAATGGGAGGGCTGCAAAATCAATCAAATGAGGTGGTTGATATCTTTATATAATACTTAAACATTGCCATAGGACTACAAGTACAGTTTGCCTGTTTTCTTTCACTTTTATGTAAAAGAGTGAGCTATCTTTTCTCCATACTTAAAGAGAAAAAGAGATGACCAACTTATATATTGTGAATTTTGTGAATATCACATTAATGAAAAGAAAGTGGAGTATTTGCTTTGGATATTATTCTCTAGTTTACTTTCCCCCACATTCATCAATGAGATGAAAATGTTCTTCTACCTTTGGACAGACAATGCTGAAAATGCAGGAAAAAAAAAAAAGTTTCTGCTTGTTCCAGCATGTCTGTCAGTCTTCCTTCCTTCCTTCTTTCCTTCCTTCCTTCCTTCCTTCCTTCCTTCCTTCCTTCCTTCCTTCCTTCCTTCCTTCCTTCCTTCCTTCCTTCTTTGCTATCTTTCTTATAATTGTAGATAATTATACCATAGTAATAGCACTGTTTTCATTTAAAATGACAACCAAATGGCAAAATATAAATTATGTTTCTTCTTGTAGCATCACTTAAATGAAACATTTATTTTCCTAATGTACAGTGTCCTACCTCTAAACAAAATAATCCCACAATGGAAATTGTAACTGCATGAACATTCCCATAATCATGTTTCATCCTGTATGTCTCAATTTAATACTTATTTCAAATATTCAGGTTCATGCATTTTGTGAGTTAAAGTTGAAATGTGCTTTTAAATATATTCCTTTTTAGTGATATATGTATTTATAATTATTTTTAAACTTTCAGTGATTGAAAAAATATGTTTTTTTTAAGAAATAATTTCTTTTGAAATAAAAATTACTGGTTTTTTACTTTTCTCCCCCAACTCGTAGTTTACACTCTAAATATGAAGCTAGAGCCGATGTGTAGCAGTCCAAAGTACTATCTGTAGACAAAACTAAAAATGAATGGAAGTTAGATATCTCAGAATTAGGACCCAAACCATTGAGAGAAAGATCACCAAAAATTAGTGAACTCAAATTCCAAGTTCCAAATTCCAAGTCAAAGAGACAGCTCCTGAAAGCACATGACTATGACATTTGTGTCAAAAAATCAAACAGGATTTACTACTTATTTTGTGAGTACAATCACTAGTATAATAATGTCAGTGCATTTACATATGTATTATACTATTGAACTGCAGTGTTCATTCTGTAGTCTGAGAATATTTGGATTCATGCATTACTTACAATACAGGCACAAAGATTACAAAAAAAGCAAAACATACTACCACTACTTTTAAATGTAATACATTGGAGATTGTACCTCTACTGTAAAATTGTTAGTTGTTCACATATTTGAAAAAGTCAGAAGGTAGACAGCAAGGGGTGATATTATTTTTTCCTATATTAGATAATATAGTGCAAAAGTTTGTCTAATCTAGACATCTGATGTTATGTCTACAGTTAATGGAGTACTTCAGTACTAAGTCACCCTAAAACAACAATGCTGATGTGTATTTTATAGTCAGAACAGATTCACTGGGTGGCTGATTTTGGATTGCTCCATTCTGTTTGCTGCCCAGGAACAGATTCCACAATGAGTTGTATAAATTCCTGACCTGATCAGAGCCCTGTATAAAACTGACAGGGCTCTGCCAATTTATTCAATTCCACTATATGCTCAAAAGTAGTTTCCCTTCTTTTTACTCCATTTAGAAATGTAGACACACTCTGCACCCAAGAGTTGCTGTGGAAATAGATTGTTTTCGTAAAATTTCTACAAGCCTAAAAATGTTGTCTGCTAGTTTATTAGGAGCTGCTAGGCTACACAGCAGCTTGTAAGTTTTAGCTGCCATTACACTTCACAGAACCACTACCTTTTTTCTCACGGGTTGTACCAATAAACATTACCTATTATTCCAGTCTTTCAATTATAGGTGATCATCTTTCAAGCTATCACAAAAATCCATTTTCCCCAGGTGCCAAAAAAGGTAATCCCTATTTTTTAAATGGAAAAATCACAGCACCTGAATTTCGCAGCTTCCTTTTATTGCCTGTGTCATTATATCAACTTTCAATAGTCACTTTTATTTCACAGCCCTTCTGAAGATCCTGTCCTCCTGTCTCGCCTTGTCATGCCCTTTGCAGAACAAAATTATACTAATAACCCTGTGTGGCAGAGTGGAGCCCAAGCCATTACAAACTTCACTGGTTGTTCATTTATCTTGGGACTTAGAGAACAAAATAGGAGGACTCACACTGCATAAAGAGATGGTAAAAATATCCTCAATAGCCCATGTAAGTACTTATTTTCCAAAGTTACTATGATTTGATTTTGAAGAGGTGGGTAAAGCATTAGGTTATATACATTATGTAACTTCATTGTATGAACAAATGAATAATACTTTTTTTCTCTGTTTAGCAGAACAAAAATAAAATGATCAAATAGAAATACAGCAGTTTTTGATGCAACCCTTCATGATGGCATTGGCAATCAGTGGACTTAAAAGTAACCTCTGTGCATGCTATGTTCTACAGGTAAGCACAATACAATCACATGCATTGACTGGAGATAAGATGAGATGACCAAGCGTTTATTATAGGAATGAAATGAAATACTGTAGGAGCAGTATGCAACTGAAAAATCTTCAACCCCAAAATGTTCAGCAGTTCTCTCAAGGACATAACCCTTTTGTATTCAGCCCTCGAGAAGGCAAGGTAAAAATTGTGCTCTAGAAAGTTGACAATTAAGTAAGACTAGGCACTACAGCAAGGGTACAAATTGTTCAGAAAAAAATAGGCCAAAAAGTCAACTAAATACTGATGGTTTATGATGTATATGAACATAAATCATTCTTACAGTGTGAGTAAATGAAACAGTATGCCAAACCACTTAAACTGGATCTAAACTTTTATGCAGTTGGTGGGTCAAAAAGGTTAGAACAGTGCCAATTTTTGTTGAAAAGTGATCCATACTAACACTTAGAAAACTTACAGGTAAAGAAGTATCAATGATGCATATGCAACACCAGACATCAGAATATAATGGCACTGTTAATAAGAAGATTCAGGTGGAAATAATACCTTTAATGATGTGATTGGAGGGTTTCTTCTTTGACCTCACCTTTTTAGCTAATTTTATTTATTTAATGGTTTTGTATAGAATGGTATTGGGTTTTTTCATTGGTTTTGTAAGTGTTATCTTGGGCTGCTGCTTGGAGGCTATATATCAAGGCTGGATAGATTTTGCTTTATGGGCACAGAGGGAATTGATGTTGGTTAGCTGAATCATGCTACAGCTTTTATGAGTGTGCAACGTCACTGCACAGTTATTCAGTTTTCGATTACTAGACATAAGGTTACTGTATGAATAATTGTTTGGTAAAGAGCTGTTATCACAAAGATAGCATTATAACTAAAGTCAGATATACATTCCTTTCATCTTTCACTGGCATTGTTCACTATTTTTGTTAAAAATACTACACTTTTTGCTTTTGGTAGGAGAAGCAAGACATTTAATCTTTCTCACTATGTAAAACTGACGTGAGTTAAAAAGTTACATCACTGCAACTGAGATAAATTTCAGATACTATAGCATGCTATTCTGCCTTTGCTTTTTTTTTTTAGTTGTTTGGTTTTGTTTCAATGTTTGTTGAAGCTCATGCTAAACAGGCCTTCCAAACATTAAAGCACCGAATAAATGCTTATTGCAAGTATAGGCCCAAGCTTGCAAAAGGTTTCAGTTTCTTAATAGCTATTTATTTAAAACACTACAGAGAATGTTCTTAATTTTAAGAAGAAATCATAACTTTACATATCACATTTGAGAAACGAGATTGATTTTATTATGATACAGCCACCCAATACGCACACAGCATGCTAGCTAGCAATCCAAAAAGAAACATAAACACAGCATATTTATGCATGCTTCATTAAGCAACTATCTCTGCAAAAGTAGAGTGATTTATTTTATTTTTTAAAAGGAGTTTTAGGGAACAATGTTTACTTAGATGTACATAAGTACATCATGTAAAATAGATGGTTCTAGCACTGTGTAATGTTATTATGTTTTTAAGTCAATAAATTTATTAATTGACTAATCATAATTGCTCAGGCTTTTAGCCTGGAGTTAATTATTTAAGGCCATGGAAAATGTCACACCTCAAAACCTGTTTTTCAAGTAGTAGGTGTGACAAGTACAGTAATCAACCTTCTGTTTTCCTTTTCCTTTTATCTTTTCCTTTTCCTTTTTCTTTCCCTTTCTTTTTATTGAAACTATACATTCTATAGGTAGAAATAAAGTTGTAAGACAAAAGACATTTTGAAAGAAAACAATCTACACACATCTTTCATATTTAATGCTTAATCATTTCTCAATGGCAATCTGACAGACAGTAGTTTGAGTCTTCAAAACTGTTATTCATAGGAGAGGGTCAGTTTGAATTCTTCCTTCCACTATTGTCCTGGATTTAAAAAATTTGACCTTTTTAATCAAAACCCATTTTTTACAGTTGGTTGGAGAAGAGAATAAGTCAATGTTGTTTCCTTTTCTTTTTTTTTTTTTATTTCTACTTTTTTCATTAAAAACAATGTTTCTGCTATTGTTTTTAGAAATATCTGAAGAGTTTGATGAAAAGTGATAGCCATTAGTCATTCCTTTCTTTCCTGCCTGTTTTCTTAACCTAGTTTCTATTGGTTAATGATAGATCTATGTAGTAAATATTTCATTAGCTATTGCATTCATTGGTAAATATTCAATTTTTGTTACAAAATGTCAGACAGAAAAAAACAAAAATTATCATCTGCCATTGCTAGAGAAAGGCCATTTTTAGGGATATTCACCAAGATTAATTTGTTTGAATTTCTTACTTAATGATTTTTGTATTTGCTTCTTGACAACCTGTTTCTAATTTTGCTGGCAACATTAGCACCTGTAGTTTTGATTGATGAACATGCTTTGGGAAGGCATTTATAATTTATGTCATGTCCCGTAAGCGAGTACCTCATTGCCAGCACGATATTCCTGTAATTTAAGACAGATCACTTAATAATTACATGTGTTAAGTACACGTAATAAATACTTCAATACCTCCCTAATTACACTATTGTAAATGCTTTAAAGTATGTGTTAATTTGACATTTACATTGAATATGAAAACACATGGATCCAGATTCGTACATGACTGCAGACTATGCTAGGAGAAAGAACATTCCTTACACTTCAAGAAAGTGGTTGTGACTTCTGATAATGGCTATGAGAGAAACATTGTCATTCATCTGAAAGGACTTGACAGAGCTTTTCAGAGGTCAAGGCAGCCCGGCTTCTGTGAAAGGGCGGGATTTTAACTGAAGCCATCCATAGAGAAAAAAGAAAAAAATGTTGTGAGGCAAAAAGTAAGTCTTTTACAGAAGTAAAACAAGGTTCTGAACCAGTAGTATTTGATAAATCATTTGAGTGTGCTCCAAAAAGATGACAATTCATTGATTTTTTTTTTTTTTTACTTTGAGGAAGAGCAAAAGAGTATATGAAGGAAACTAAAATGTGATGGAGTATAATATGAGGTACTAGATGCAATTGCAGCAGATAGAAAACAAAGAAAAAGAATCATTCTAGCTATGAAAAATGAAACTTATATCTCAGTTCTGTAGCAGTAAAGTTCATGCATGTTGTTTCTGTCATTTGTCAGCAGTCTGGAAAAGTATCCGACCGGTGACACAGTCAATGAAAGAAAGGAAAAAGACAAACTGGACAGGTAACTAAGGGACCCATCAAAATGAAATGAATGAATACCATCATGGCATGTAAAAGTGTGTGCTTAGTCATGCCAGATAATTCATATTGGAAAGAATACTTTATTGTAAGTTGTAAATTAGCAGAAACTGGAGAAATACAAGAGACGTGGGCATCATTCTAGAAGATTATTTAAAATGACTCTGTATGTCTAGCAAAAATTATGACAGTGATGTCATAACAGATAAGACAGGTGTAGAAGATCATAGAAAATAACAGTAATAATGGTACAAGTTTATCCATTATGAGGCAGCTGCATCTGAAATAGATTGCTTAGTTCTGATTCTATTTAAGGAAAAGTGATACGTGAAATGAAAATGGTTTAGGATCATGTGACCATGTGAATAAAAGCCTAGAGGATCTCCAGAAACTGAGATGCTTGAAATGTTTACCACAGAAAAAAAAGAGATGCTCGTGCAGGCTATGTTTGTATTAGCAGTTCACTGAAATCAGTTAGTCCTGATCCAACAGGAGCAGATCAATACATAAAAGTTGATGGTTCTGTGGTTCCTCATGTTTCTATTGTATGTGGTTCATGGAATTTATATCAGATAAAGCTGGATACTTGGGCCAAATGTCTCTTTAACATATGGTTTGAAGTCCTCTGATGAAAATTTATCCTGCAAACCTTTGTTTCCTTGACTGCACACACTTGCTCAGATCTGCTGAGAAAACAGAGTGTCTTTTCATCTGTTTCATATGGATGACTAGTACATCAGTGCATTTGTGTATTCCCACCACCATCACCTTTATAATCCCTATAGAACTAAAAGCTCATTTCTGTTCATGCTCTTGCTGTTGCTAACCAATATTTCAAAATGAGAGTGTATGTGGCTGCTGCCCAACCCAACTGTCCTATTCTAGTTTTGTCAGTGTCCAAAGAGTCAGAGTGGAGCTTTCATCTTTTGACTGCAGCAACTAATGCAGGACACTGACTTATTTGATGCCAGCTCTGTTATATTTCCTTTAGTTTGAAAAGCAAAACAGTAGTTGCTAGATCTGCCTTTCTAGTGATTTAGTGGAGGTACTGGCCCAGTTAGTGTAGAAATGTTTGGCGGTGAGGGAACAGTTGAGGTCCCTTGCCATGAACTGGTCTTTGGCATCCTCCCTTCCGATTTCCCAAGCCTAAATTTCTCTTCAAGAGGGGGGCTGCTCTCCTGGTGAATTTTGCAGTCCATGGCTTTTATCACTTAGTGGCAAGCCATCTCAGAGTGGGCAACTCTATCACGGTCCAAGTGATGACCAAGGTCACTGAGATGGCAGGGCAACTGGAAGGGCAGTTCCTGGCTCATAAATGAGCTGAAGGCTGAAAGATGATGAACGCAGTACTTCCCCCTTTTATAAACCACAAGAACCACTTCGAGTTGTCACAGGAGCATAAAAGCCTTGAACTGGCATGTGCACAAAGCCTATGTCCAAGTACCCTGTGGCCATGTGGCCAGTTCACAGCCTGATCTCCCCACTGAGTGGTAGAGAGCATTTGGATTGTTTTTTGTGGCAAGATTCCTGTTTAGCTTCTTCATAAGGGAATATATGCCATAGAGCAAAGCTGCTCTGCGAGCACACTCTGCAAACGAAATGCAGAAAATGGAGATAACTGCGGGATTCTCTTCAAAACCACACTATTGCTTCATTCCGAATTGTTAATGTAGACAGGTCTATAAAGCTATAGAGGTTCAGAAATGATAGGTAAATCTTAATCTAGTTCTTTAACTTTTTATTACTATTATACAATGAAAAAAGAAATTAAGTGAAAATGGAAGGTAATACATTGAAAACTCATTGTCTCGAGATATAATTGAGGTCAAGAGCTTAGCAAGATTCAGTGAAGGGTTAGACGCATATGTGGATAATAAGAACATTCACAGTTATTTCACATAGAATAATTTTCTTTTTTTAGAAGGGCTTTAAACCTTACAAATTCTATTAACTGATAGGGATTAGGAAAAAGAAAACTCACCTCTTGGCAGATTATTTCATTACTGGCCACTACAGAGTTTATTTTTGCATATTCCTTTCATGACTTTGCCACAGACCACTGTCAGAGACAGAATACTGGGCTTGACTGGTTATACACACAGTATAGTACAAAAGTTGATATTCCAATGTGCACTTTACTATGTCAGGTATTCTATCAATACTGAAAATTTTAATTACAAACTGAAACAAACTTGGTTTATGATATATTGAGATATGCAGAATAAAATGTGAACCTTGATCTCAATATTCTGAAATAGTTTTTATATGATTCCTCCCTCTTCTTCCCCAGTTCTCTAAACATCATATAAATTACTTTTGTGGACAAATCAAATAAGGATAAAAATGGCTGCAGTTTCTAATCCTGCAGCGATTACATTAGCAGGGCATAAAATTCTACCAAACGCTTTGCTGCAGCTTTAAAAATACATTTTCATCTGATATCTCTTGATTTCAATTTGCAGAGTTCTCTACCCTGAGAATTCTAGATATTTTAGAGTTAGTGCCCTGAAAACTATACCGCTAGTGGTTTTATTTTCACAAGTTGTTTTGATCTAAGTAAAAATTTGGAAGTTTAAAGCTGTAAGTAAATGGTCCCTCAGAACAGTAAATTAATGTAGTTAAACATAATTGTCAGTCATAATTTGGGATTTTTTTTTAGAATGATAGATCAGACATATTCTAATTCATTCAATAGTGTTCTACAAGTGTGCAAGTTTTTGTGTATACCATTTCTAGCTTTTTATTCCTGAAAGAAAGAGCATAACAGTATTAGAAAGAAGTTTCACTGTGACCTATCCAAGGAGTGAGGTATAAACAAATAACAGAAGGCAAGGCTTTCTACTCAGTATAAACATAAAGGGGGTGGGGGGAGAAACTCAGTTTCTCTTTTCTCCTTCCTTTGTGAGAATATGAAACAATCCACAAACATAGTTTTTTGGGGTGGAAGATAAGTAAAATCATCTAGTTCTGTATTTAAGGTGGTAGTCTATAATGAGAATTTTTCTCTCAGTTTTCATAATGAAAAATCTATTTTTAGGAATGTTGCATTGCTGTGGGCCTCAAAAGATCAGTCAGCACTCATAATTCTGTTTAGGAATACATAAGGGTGAAGTCTTTGCTTCAGGACACAGACTATCTTGAGAGTGAAAACCGTGTTCTGTTAAAGTCAAGTGAAGTTTTGGAGTTTGGAGCATGGATAGAATTTTAAGAATTTGTGTGGCATTTTTTGTATAATTACAGTGAATTTCTCAGTGAAACATCTCAGTGAAACTTGCTTTTTGAGTTCAGGAATAAAACAATAAACAGAAGTCCCATCAGTTTTGTTATTACGCTTCTACCTGGTAAGTCACTCTGCCTACTTACACTATATCATTACTGGAAAGCACCTTCATTTATCAAAAGCATATACTTGAGTTTAGTGCAAATGAATATACGTTATTGGAAAGGAGAATGCAGAGATAATGATAATACTGTTGTTTAATTTTCCATTAACTCTGGAATGTGAGAAATTGGTTGGACATTTCTGTTACTGATCTACAACAAAATGTAAAAAACCAAAACCTTACTATGTGATGAAAAACAGGAACACACAGTGAACCTACTTGCATTAAACAACTGGCTACAAATATATTAGCCACTGATACTAATTTCTGAGCCTAGACTGTGAATTTGTTTAGCAAGTATGTTGATTAAACAAGTGTAATGACAAAGGTAGGCTGAAAGATTAAAAAACCCATAATTTTGGCTTTAAAATAAGGGGAGCAATCAGGTCAGTTTTGGGTTTTGGTTTTTGAGGTATTTTTAACTAAAAACATAGAAAAATATGTATGGGTTTTATTATAAAAACCTATGTAGGTATCCACAGATATGTCAAAAGTCACACCTATCTAAATCTTGACAACAAACGATGTTTTTGCCTATAACATTAAGTTTATAACATTCAGGATCTCTAAGTAAGACCCTTTAATTTTCAGGTTAGTTAATAAATTGTGAACATTGACCCCAGAACTCAGCTATTGAGTAATCCTTGAGTGGAACTCATTTAATTCAGCTTTTTAAAGGTTGTACAACTGGTCTAAGCTTTTTAATCAGTGGAAAGAAGTGTCCCCCCAAAGGCTTATTATTTCCCTCCTAAAACAGTTTAAATTAAATACCTTCTGGGTTATCTATCTTTTAATCCTAAAGAACTTGCCTAGCATCACCCAAGAAACTATTGACATAGTAAGGATTTAAACAGATTTTCCAATTCTTCAGTTTTAGACTGTCTATATACTTTTAATGAGAGCTTTTTTTTTCTGTAAATGCTGCTAGATGTATCTCTGTATACTTAGATACACAGAGATCTTTCTAAAACTGGTCTTAATTTAGTAAGGCTTTATCCCCTTTTCTTCCCTTCTTCTATTATTCTAACAGTTTTCAATGCTTCTGTTTCATCATGCATACAAAGTATTTAAAAGTTGTTTATTTTTTCTTGGTGTTTTGGGATTTCTTTGTGTTGTTTGTTTGATTTTTTTAATTAGACAAAAGCCACATTGTCAGATTGGTCTGGTGTAGGACTAACTACTATATTAGCTTGATATATATGAGTGTCCTTAAATGGATAGACTTCATAATTAAGAAAAAAAATACTAATTAAAACCTACGTTTCTGATATTTATCCAACTTGAACTTCTGTGCCACAAATTATCTATCTTTCACCAACAAAAAATCAAGATTTTTTAATAAATTCCATTTGGTAAGCAAAAAGAGCTCTGAATTCGAAAATAATACATAAATGTTAGCAGACCTTTAGACATCAGTACTTCTTCCATGTTTAAAGATTTATCGAAAATTAATGACCCTTATGCCAAAAAAGGGGTAATAAATTATGAGGCTTCCCGAAATTCTTCAGTATCTTGTTATCTGTTGTTTTGATTTGTACTTTCAGTGCACTTTTGATACAGTACTTTTAAGATAACATTTTTCCTTGAGTTAACACAGGGGGACTATGAATCTTTTATTCTATTTCTACTGTTTATTTGCTACAAAACCAGCAATATATCTGATGCTTTAGAAAGGATATATGAAATCTAAATCTATTCCCCTAAAGGTGTATAATCTACGGAAGATAGTCATGCTGTCTGTGCTGTAAAACTACCATTGATTTTTATGATGATCATTAGGTGCTTTTGAGAATCTCGTCCAATAACTGCAGTTTCAAGGTATTGTATATTTAGTTGATTAAAAGCAAAGTTTAGTATGTATTGTGTTTGTCCCATGAATTTTATACTAACTTATTTTCATTTATCTACTCACTTCTCTCTCTAGAAAAAATATCATAATGATTAAATATCATGAGTAAGACATGTTGTCAGGTCTTATTATTGGAGAAGAATTTGTGGTGAGGGAAATAAAATTACAGTGTGCAAGAAAATAACATAAATAATGCTAATGGACTTAATCATAAATCTTAATGAACACTTGCTGTTGCCTCTTCTTAATCAAGATATTAATCTCTGACTCTCACCATCATCACTATCAAAAGGTAGTAGTGTTTATTGTTATTATTACTGTATTATGGTCACTGCAAAAACCAGAACTGATGTAATTGTCTCTCTGATGTAATTTCTTCCCAAACTGGGAGAAAAAAGCACAGAAACTGCTAAACAGCATAGCAGTAAATGAATACATCAACAAAATTAACAACTTTGTTAACTAGAGTTTCGTTTGGCCAAAGAAGGGCAAAAGGAGAAGAAAAAGAAGAGGTTACTGTACCCATCTATGACTCTTTTCCTGATTGTTCCCATTTCATGAAAGCTTCTCAGGATCTAACTGGAAAACAGGGGACTGACTTAGACTGCAAGTGTGCTGGGAAACTTCTTTCTATCAGTCAAGGTTCCATTACATTTTTTCTTGTAGTATAATCCATATTTAATTGCAACACTAAATGTGATATAGGTCTCTTGGAAGAAGTGCACATCACAAAGAAACACAGAGAAAAGGAATGAGGCAGAATGAATCAGTGTAAAGAGGAAAGAGCTCAGAGATACCAGAATATGGTCATCATATGGTCTCTAACTGAGAACTTACTTAAGAGAGAAGAGAAAGGACAATCAGTAAATGTAACCAATATTCTTAATAATAATAATAATAATAATAATAATAATAATAGTAATAGTAATAGTAATAATAATCATCATCATCTCTGAATGCATATCTGCAATTTTTATTTACATTCTATAGAATATGTTCAGAGGACATAGAATACATGTCAGTTTGGAAGAGATTTTGGAAGTTTTCTTTTGCTAACATAAGCACTATTACCTAGTACTATGTATATATGTAAAAATACTTTTATGCATATGTTTATATATATATACATACATATACACAATAATCAAAGTTTTCAGATGAAACTGAACTTGCATTTCTACACTGCTCCATCCGGAACAGATAATCTCATGGAATTTCGTATGGTAACATTATGCAGAATGTTTTCTGCCTGCCAACTAGTAATAGAAGTATAGATTAACAATATATAGTTAGTAGTGTTAGTTTATGAAAAGAAAAAACCCTCTGAAAACACATTTTGGACAATCAAAACCAAATTTTATTTGTGTTTCAGCCCCATTTATAGCATTCCCTGAAGACTACATCCTGAAATAACCATAGATTTTGTGTATCTTACATCTGACTTTCTTCAGAGGCAACATAAGACATGTAGTTCTACACATATTTGCATAAAGCATTCTGGATTTTTTTTTTTTTTTGGTATGTGATCAAAATCAGGAAGCATATTACTGAAAAATATCCTTTATTTATAAATAAATGCATACTTCCTGACTTCATATATAACTCTCTTATGCTGAAACATGAAAATTGGATACTAATTTTCCTTTCTGCACTTGCCTCTGGGAAAAAAAATATTGGAAAATTTTCAAAATGCATTTCAAAACATGGCTTTGATACATTCATGTAGGTCTGCATGCATTTAATATACAGAACTTCTTGTTTTGCTCTTTGGTGTAATGTTGTGACTTGCAGTTGCTAGGGAATGGAAAGCTCAAAATCAAAACTCAAGAAATGCACAGGTTGTTTTGCAACAACGTTATTCAGATCTTAGTTTCTGATTTGTCTGTCTTTAATGATTGACCAAGACTTCTTTCAAATGTGGACTGTACTAGCTCTCATACATACATTCCATTCGTTATAGGAAGTATAAAAATAAAAATGCATGTATGTATTTTAATTATATAGCCAATGCTATTTAACATGTTGATTTGTTTTTCCCCTATTTAGTGGTCAAAGGAGAGGAATGTGTCAAATTGTTGTCATAGAGCATCATACTAAGAGTAGTTATTTTGTGTCAGCTTGATGAGACTTCACTATAGTGATAGTTATCAAGTCAAGATAAGGATTAACAGTAAATTTCAAACACTAGCATGTTGGAGAACATCCAAGCAAACACATAAACACAAGTCTAAGGTTCTACAAAATAAATACTGAAGTTCAGTTGAAATACACACATCTGTATTAAAATATGGCTCTGCCTTTCAGGATGACTCTTTTGTTTACCTGCTGGATTAGGATCACATAAACTAAAAATAGTTGCAAAACTGGGAAACTGCTAATCATTCAGTGTGGTCCAATTGCTGCAGGATCTAAAAAGAGTGGCCTAAATGAACTGCAGTTTAGTCTAGAGAAGAGGAGATGGAACACAGACAGGATAACAGTAGGTGCAAAGATGAAAGAACAAACCTCCTGGCCATAAACCCTTCTGAACAGGATAAGCAGTAGCAGCCAGACTTACGCCAAGAAAGATTTTGAATATAACATAACAAAATGTTTCTAAGAGTAGGAATAGTTAAGCACTTTAATATACAGTCCAAGGGAGCCCACAGAATTTCTTTCTCTCAGAAACTTGTAAGAGCAAATTAGGTAAGTGCCACCTCCTTCCAGACATCTCAATGATTCCTTACTACAGTTCAATAATATAAATTTTGAGTACTATACAGTTATGTTATGTATTACAAGAGTTTCCTCTTGCGCTATTTGTCCATAGATGTGTGATGATAACAAATAAGTAGATTCTAACCATCCGCAACTTTGGTGAATATTACTTGTGACCAATTCTGGCAAAAGCAGAAATGATTGACTGTCACAAATGTAACACAGTGACACATTTTATTCTCTTCTGAATTTCCATTACAATTCCTTTTATCCAATTTTGTTCCATTTACTTATGCTCAATAGGTAATGGCTTTCTGGAACAAAATCGTACATGGTTTCTATGACTAGTAAAGAATGTAAGTAAACTGAACATTTGTTAGTAGTAGAAGCAGTATTTGTTAAGCTTCACTGAGATTCTGTTCAAATTAAATAGAGATTGTTGGAACTGACCTTTCTCCCCCTACAAAACTAAATTGTTCAAATAGATTAAAATCAGACTGGTAAATCCTCAAGGTCAAAATACGTATCTGGCATGCATCTTCAATTCATATAATATTTTTGTCATTGTGTGACTGTTAGAAGAAAAAACTCAAACAACAAACCACTAACAAAAAAACCACAGAATCTTTCTTTCACAGGTGCATTAAACTAAATATCAGTTTCCGTGTTAAAAAATGTATGGATGTTCTTTTTTTTAAATTTGTGCACTTGCTTTTGTTACCCATAACTGTACTGAAATACAATGTGAATAATTCATGAAATTATTAAATTGCCCAATCTTTAAAACTGTACTATGTTTGTTTAGATATTAAAATGTTTTACTAAAAACATTTAACTGTACGTTCCATAGGTCAAGAAATAACATGATTTCTCTAACGAAAAAAACAATTTACTTTACAAAGTACTCAGATATTTTTTCATACATAGATAGTATTAAACTGTACAAAGCTAGGCTGTAATTTGTATTCCACATAAGGGATAACAAAAGGAAAACTGAACCCTTAATAAGGACCATTTACTTAAAAATCAAGTATGATTATGCTCAGTATTGCACTAGCAACAGGAATGTTCAAATATAGTTTTATTCTGAAACTGATGTCTAATTCAACTTAACAAAGCTTTAAACATAGGTCTCTAAGGATACATCTATAAAATATGCTTTAGCATACAGACACAAGGCAGACTTGAGCACAACTCACTGTAAAGTCATTCTGCTTGAATTATCTTGGATAAGATCTGGAGCTTGATGGAGATTAAAGCAGCCGCCAGCCTGCATTTCAGCTTGTGCACAAACTCTTGGCCCAAGGTCTTTGGCACATCAGTTAATATTTTATAATGAAGACTGCGGAATAATATGAGGCAGAGGAACTGCCAGGGATTGGATCTGAGGATACTGTGAGAAACATCAGGACTGAGAAGTGTGCGTGTGTAAGTGGATTGGAAATGACACTATCAATACACCAGATGAAGATCAGGTGATACTTACCCATACAACATGCTCTCGTGCCTGTGCTCTGTCAAGCAAGAGAGACATATTGATATGCACTAACCCTAATCCCACCAAAGTCAAGGACAAACAAATTGGGCAACCAGAGGAAGGTTAGAACCCACTGGCTGTCATGAACTTCTGACAACATTTATGCCATGAAATGGAATATAACAAAGAACTGGCTGGCCAAAGGCTACACAATGTCTTCACATTGTGCAGGTGGGTATTGTCAGTCTTTTTAAAAAATGGTGCTAGCAGGGAACACCGTCTCTTTGTATTGAAATCCCTATAAACCGTAGCAGAGGTGAAAGATTAGATCTTGACAGGGTCGTGAGTTTTGCTCCAAATTTCAAAACCCCAAAGGTAAATCTAGGACTCCCCTGTTCAGCTTGTTCTCCAAGAAAGTCAAAATATGGAAACGCATGGATTCCACAGAGAAAGGAATTGACACTAGCGCGGAGCAAAGGCAGATTTCTGACGTGTACACCCTGTGCTGCAGGGTTGCAGGCCACCCTTCTCACCTGTTGCCCTGCTCTGGAGTCCTCTTACTTCTTGGCCCAGAGTTTCTATGATTTGGACATGTTGCTCAAAGCTTTCTTCAGCTCTTGACTCCTGTACTAAAATCTAGTACCAAGTTTCTAAGCCAGTAATCTTCTAGGAAGTCATTATATGTATATGAATAAATGCAGAACCCATTAATTCTCAGTTTGGGGACAAAGAGATACTTTCTAGATTTTCAGCACATCATTGAAGTTCAGAGATCCTTGCCTACTGGTATTATGCTCATTATTAATACGACTGCTTTTGTTTGTACCTTCTGTGCTCTTTCCCTGATGAAAACAAGGGTAACCATTTGTGGTGGGTTGATCTTAGCCAGATGCCAGGCAGCCAGAAAAAGCGAGACCCTGTGATGCAACAGCTGATTTCAGCAGCATCCTTTGAAGCAAGTAGAGAGGTGGTCGGGGGAATGGGAAAGGAGGCAGGAAGGAGGGGATGTCGAGAACACCAGGAGAAGAGAGAGAAGGAGGTGCTAAACGTTTAAGCATAAGTGTACCCACTGCAAACATAAATTTGAGCACAAACTTCATCGTTTTGTTACAGAGGGGAGACAGAGCCAAGGGGTAACATTCCCCAACACAGTGCTGCCCAGACACTCACACACAGAGGATGTGTGAAAAAAAGCAGATTTATTGGTAAATTTACACAGGATAAACGCCTCCTGCGCCTCCTGGCAGGAGGAGCGTCAGAACCGTGAGCAGGTGCTGAAGGTGCGAGGAAGCGGGGGCCTGGCTTCAGGGGCACGAGCAGCAGGCGGTCAATCATGTTGCCCTTGTGGGCGCTTCGGTCTTCGTAAGCGCTGCCCATTGCCATGGCTGGATGCAGCCCCGACAAAAAGCTGTTCTTGAAAAGGGCTTGGAAAATGCAGAGAAGGGCAAGTCCCCATCATCCCCTCCATCGCTTTCGGCATGTCCTGCACCAGCCACTTGTGGCGCTCATCCGAAGACCTGACTTGATCCGGCATGTTATTGCAGTCTGCTTTGCCCCGCCACTGACTCTCTTCCACCTTCCTCTCTTCCTCCTCACAGCTGGAGCTTCCCTGCTGGCTGCCGCTGTCAGAGTCAGTGCTCCTGCGCCTGCGCAGCCAGTAGAGCCCGCAGAGCACGAGCAGGGTTTCAGCAGAGGCCCACAGCCACCAGTGCTGGCAGGCAACGAGGAGCACGCCTTCCTGGGAGAGCCCGCGCGGCTCCTGGCTCCTCTGCTCCAGCTCCTCCAGCAGCCAAGTCACCTCCCGACTCTGCTGCTCCTCATGCTGCCGCAGGAGGTCTTGCATGGCCGCGTCCGGCCAGTCACTCACCTTCAGCGTGTATTGCAGGATGCTCAGCAGGGTCAGGACGTGGGTGATGCCCACAGCCATGGCCTGGAGGAGGAGGGAGAGAAGGGGCTCAGCGGTGCTGGGTGGGAGGGAGATGGCGGCTGGGGTAGCCGGGGCAGGAGACGCGGGGGGGCCCGGGAACGGGCGGGAAGAGGGGGAGAGGGGGAGAGGGAGCTCGGAGGCAGCAAGGGGAAGGTTGGTGAGTGCTGTGAGGATGGGGGCACATCCCCACAGGCCCCCGGGCACTCGCCATGGCTGGCAGCCCCGGGCGCCTCTGCGCCCAGCCCCGAGGGCAGCACCTGCCCTGCCCAAGGCACTCTCCGCAGCAGCTGCACCCTTGCTTCAGCCTTAGAAACCCCTTCTGGGGGCTGGTGCTTCTGCCCTGTTCCTCGTCCAGCCCAGCCTTCCCCCCACCTGCCCCACTCACCGCTGGCCCGAGCCGTACTGCAGCAGCGGGGCTGCCGGCTGGTGTTCCTTGTGACACCCCTCTGTGACTTGTCCTCTGTGCTGTCACAGGCGCCAGAGCGCCACGGCAACACCCCACCCGGCCAGCCACAGCTCTCTGGCCCCTGCAACCTGCAAAGCACAACCCCCCGCTGGCAGGACAGAGCTCCCGGGGCCCCTAAACCTCCCCAGAAAGAGCAGCGGGGGTGGCACAAGGGTGTCCCTGGCTTGCACAGGGAGCTCCACACCCGGCTGAGCCCCGTGCTGAGGCTCCCAGCTCCCTCCATGGCACCAACAGCAGCAGCAGCAGCAGCAGCAAGGAGCCTTTGGGGAGAAGTTCTTTCTCATGCTTTCATACGTGTGTGTGTAGCACGTGCACTCACGCTTCTGCTACTCCAACCTATGTTGGGTCATTCTATACCTGCATTGCACCCAGCGACTTTTGACTTCCCACTCTGATACTAAAGCAGAAATCAGAAGAGTTATGGAGGCATAGCTACTAGTGGTCATATTATGACCGTCTCTAACAAGAAGGAAAAGTAAATACAAAGGAAAGACAAATCAGATCGTTTCCCCTGGGGAGCAACCTGGCTGAGCCCCGCGGTTGGGCTCCCAGTCCCGGCTGCCTTCACAGCTGCAGCAGCTGCAGCAGCAGAGAGGAGCCGTTGGCAGGGTCAGAGCAGAGCAAGTTCTGCTCCCGCTTCCCCGCGGGGTTTGCTCCTTGTGACCCCTGCAAGCCGCCTCCTTCCCTCTCCTCCCCTCGCACCTCTCCCGTTGGGGCAGGACTTTGCCCGGGAAGCCCCAATAATCAAGGGGAAGGAAAAGCGTGTCCCCAGGGCAAGCAGAAGCTATCCTGCAGCTCCTGCCTGCAGGTGCCTGCTTTCCCCCTGCAAGGACAGGCCAGGGGCTGGAGAGAGCATGTCAGGGCACCTGGCTCTGGTCCAGACGGAGGGTTTTGTGGTGGCTGGAAAACAGGGGCTTCCAGATGCCCACCCAGGTACTCGCTCCTTCCCACTTCTCTGCAGGACAGGGGGAGAAAATAAGAGGGAATTCTTTTAGCATTATTTAGCACTGGTGCGGCCTCACCTTGAGTACTGTGTGCAGTTCTGGGCCCCACCATTAAAGGAGGATGTGAAGGACTGTAGAGAACTGCTAGTGGAAAACAACAAGATGTCTCAAACAGCCTTGGTGCCAAAACCACAATGCAGAGCGACGGTCGCTAGGACCCAGGACCGGACAGTACCTGGAGTGAGGGTGAGGGAGGGAGCCCTGTGGAGACAGGAGGGCCTTGCCTCGGCCCTGTCCCCCCACGGTCCGTGAAGGGTCTTATTCCCCCGCACACACCTACTGCCTGGAGGAGGGGCCTGGTATCACTCCTCTTGGTTTGACTGGTGCCCCCTCTTAATTCGACTGGTATCTCTACCACTCCTGAAACTGAGAAGAGAGAAGATTCCAGAATTCCAGAGGCTGAAGTCTATAAATAGGGACCCTCACTTCCCCTCTCTCTCTTCTTTTTCCCCTACTGAATACCCCTGTTGGGAGGACCAGCGCTGGATCCAGGACTGCTGATTCTCTCTTCCTTCTCTCTCTCTCTCTCTCTTTTTCACTTCTCCTAAGGTTATTAAGTTGTTAAAGTTTTTAAATTGTTGTCAAGTACTGCACGGCCTACCTTGATTTTCCGTAAAGCCACATAGCTGGGTTAGATATAATCGTGAGAGGGCTGGCGGCTATTGAATATTTGTACTCAATATTTGTCTCTATAGAAACTTTCGATTAAAGCTGGTGTTTGTGTACGGACCTTGAGTGTTGGCCCACCTTAATCCACAACGAGAGGATTTGCGAACCTTAGTCACTCCTCCCCACTCCTCCACAGGTGGGACATGAGAAAGACCTCGAATGCGTCCAGAGGAGGGCAACAAAGCTGAATGAAGGGCTGGAAGGCATGTCCTGTGAGGAGCGGCTACGGACTTTGGGCTGGTCTGCGTTGGAGAAAAGGAGGCTGAAGGGTGACCTCATGGCGCTCTACAGCTTCCTGAGGAGGGGAAGTGGAGAGGGAGGTGCTGATCTCATCTGCCTGGTATCCAGTGATAGGATGTGAGGGAACGGTTCAAAGCTGCCTCAGGGAAGGTTTAGACTGGACACGAGGAAGCATTTCTTTACCAAGAGGGTGGTCACTGAGTGCTAGGAGTTTTTCAAGAACACTCTCCTGGAAGCACAAAAGCAATTCATCCTCTTTAAAGGTAAGGGAAATAGGCGAAGCAAGAGACCGACCCCCTTGGCTTAACTGCGAGTTTTTGAGTCTGCTCAAAACCAAAAGAGAAACATACCAGAGATGGAGAAGCAGGTGAATACCTGTTGAGAACTCCAAGTGCATTGACAGAGTGCAGAGGTGCAGTTAGAAAAGCAAAAGCTGAGCTCAAATTTAAATTGGCCAGAGATGTCAAAAACTACAAGAAAGGGTTCTTCAGGTACGTTAACAACAAGCAGAAACGGAAGGAAAATGTTGGCCTGCTGCTTAAACAGGAGAGGTGAATTGGTCACCAACAATGTTGGAAAGGCAGAGGTTCTCAACACTTTCTTCACTTCTGCCTTTACCAGCACTGTTGGGCCCCAGGCCTTGGGAATCCAGGCTAATACAAACACAGACCCACCAGCAGTGAAGGAAGAGTTGGTATATAAACTATTACAGGAGCTTGACCCCTACAAATCGATGGACCCTGACAATATCCACCCGAGGGAACTGACTGACGTTGTTGCAAGGCTGCTCTCCATAACCTTTGAGAAGTCATGGAGAATCATAGAATCATAGAATTGTGGTGGGTTGATCTTAGCCAGATGCCAGGCAGCCAGAAAAAGCGAGACCCAGTGATGCAACAGCTGATTTCAGCGGCATCCTTTGAAGCAAGTAGAGAGGTGGTCGGGGGAATGGGAAAGGAGGCAGGAAGGAGGGGATGTCGAGAACACCAGGAGAAGAGAGAGAAGGAGGTGCTAAACGTTTAAGCATAAGTGTACCCACTGCAAACATAAATTTGAGCACAAACTTCATCGTTTTGTTACAGAGGGGAGACAGAGCCAAGGGGTAACATTCCCCAACACAGTGCTGCCCAGACACTCACACACAGAGGATGTGTGAAAAAAAGCAGATTTATTGGTAAATTTACACAGGATAAACGCCTCCTGCGCCTCCTGGCAGGAGGAGCGTCAGAACCGTGAGCAGGTGCTGAAGGTGCGAGGAAGCGGGGGCCTGGCTTCAGGGGCACGAGCAGCAGGCGGTCAATCATGTTGCCCTTGTGGGCGCTTCGGTCTTCGTAAGCGCTGCCCATTGCCATGGCTGGATGCAGCCCCGACAAAAAGCTGTTCTTGAAAAGGGCTTGGAAAATGCAGAGAAGGGCAAGTCCCCATCATCCCCTCCGTCGCTTTCGGCATGTCCTGCACCAGCCACTTGTGGCGCTCATCCGAAGACCTGACTTGATCCGGCATGTTATTGCAGTCTGCTTTGCCCCGCCACTGACTCTCTTCCACCTTCCTCTCTTCCTCCTCACAGCTGGAGCTTCCCTGCTGGCTGCCGCTGTCAGAGTCAGTGCTCCTGCGCCTGCGCAGCCAGTAGAGCCCGCAGAGCACGAGCAGGGTTTCAGCAGAGGCCCACAGCCACCAGTGCTGGCAGGCAACGAGGAGCACGCCTTCCTGGGAGAGCCCGCGCGGCTCCTGGCTCCTCTGCTCCAGCTCCTCCAGCAGCCAAGTCACCTCCCGACTCTGCTGCTCCTCATGCTGCCGCAGGAGGTCTTGCATGGCCGCGTCCGGCCAGTCACTCACCTTCAGCGTGTATTGCAGGATGCTCAGCAGGGTCAGGACGTGGGTGATGCCCACAGCCATGGCCTGGAGGAGGAGGGAGAGAAGGGGCTCAGCGGTGCTGGGTGGGAGGGAGATGGCGGCTGGGGTAGCCGGGGCAGGAGACGCGGGGGGGCCCGGGAACGGGCGGGAAGAGGGGGAGAGGGGGAGAGGGAGCTCGGAGGCAGCAAGGGGAAGGTCGGTGAGTGCTGTGAGGATGGGGGCACATCCCCACAGGCCCCCGGGCACTCGCCATGGCTGGCAGCCCCGGGCGCCTCTGCGCCCAGCCCCGAGGGCAGCACCTGCCCTGCCCAAGGCACTCTCCGCAGCAGCTGCACCCTTGCTTCAGCCTTAGAAACCCCTTCTGGGGGCTGGTGCTTCTGCCCTGTTCCTCGTCCAGCCCAGCCTTCCCCCCACCTGCCCCACTCACCGCTGGCCCGAGCCGTACTGCAGCAGCGGGGCTGCCGGCTGGTGTTCCTTGTGACACCCCTCTGTGACTTGTCCTCTGTGCTGTCACAGGCGCCAGAGCGCCACGGCAACACCCCACCCGGCCAGCCACAGCTCTCTGGCCCCTGCAACCTGCAAAGCACAACCCCCCGCTGGCAGGACAGAGCTCCCGGGGCCCCTAAACCTCCCCAGAAAGAGCAGCGGGGGTGGCACAAGGGTGTCCCTGGCTTGCACAGGGAGCTCCACACCCGGCTGAGCCCCGTGCTGAGGCTCCCAGCTCCCTCCATGGCACCAACAGCAGCAGCAGCAGCAGCAGCAGCAAGGAGCCTTTGGGGAGAAGTTCTTTCTCATGCTTTCATACGTGTGTGTGTAGCACGTGCACTCACGCTTCTGCTACTCCAACCTATGTTGGGTCATTCTATACCTGCATTGCACCCAGCGACTTTTGACTTCCCACTCTGATACTAAAGCAGAAATCAGAAGAGTTATGGAGGCATAGCTACTAGTGGTCATATTATGACCGTCTCTAACAAGAAGGAAAAGTAAATACAAAGGAAAGACAAATCAGATCGTTTCCCCTGGGGAGCAACCTGGCTGAGCCCCGCGGTTGGGCTCCCAGTCCCGGCTGCCTTCACAGCTGCAGCAGCTGCAGCAGCAGAGAGGAGCCGTTGGCAGGGTCAGAGCAGAGCAAGTTCTGCTCCCGCTTCCCCGCGGGGTTTGCTCCTTGTGACCCCTGCAAGCCGCCTCCTTCCCTCTCCTCCCCTCGCACCTCTCCCGTTGGGGCAGGACTTTGCCCGGGAAGCCCCAATAATCAAGGGGAAGGAAAAGCGTGTCCCCAGGGCAAGCAGAAGCTATCCTGCAGCTCCTGCCTGCAGGTGCCTGCTTTCCCCCTGCAAGGACAGGCCAGGGGCTGGAGAGAGCATGTCAGGGCACCTGGCTCTGGTCCAGACGGAGGGTTTTGTGGTGGCTGGAAAACAGGGGCTTCCAGATGCCCACCCAGGTACTCGCTCCTTCCCACTTCTCTGCAGGACAGGGGGAGAAAATAAGAGGGAATTCTTTTAGCATTATTTAGCACTGGTGCGGCCTCACCTTGAGTACTGTGTGCAGTTCTGGGCCCCACCATTAAAGGAGGATGTGAAGGACTGTAGAGAACTGCTAGTGGAAAACAACAAGATGTCTCAAACAGCCTTGGTGCCAAAACCACAATGCAGAGCGACGGTCGCTAGGACCCAGGACCGGACAGTACCTGGAGTGAGGGTGAGGGAGGGAGCCCTGTGGAGACAGGAGGGCCTTGCCTCGGCCCTGTCCCCCCACGGTCCGTGAAGGGTCTTATTCCCCCGCACACACCTACTGCCTGGAGGAGGGGCCTGGTATCACTCCTCTTGGTTTGACTGGTGCCCCCTCTTAATTCGACTGGTATCTCTACCACTCCTGAAACTGAGAAGAGAGAAGATTCCAGAATTCCAGAGGCTGAAGTCTATAAATAGGGACCCTCACTTCCCCTCTCTCTCTTCTTTTTCCCCTACTGAATACCCCTGTTGGGAGGACCAGCGCTGGATCCAGGACTGCTGATTCTCTCTTCCTTCTCTCTCTCTCTCTCTCTTTTTCACTTCTCCTAAGGTTATTAAGTTGTTAAAGTTTTTAAATTGTTGTCAAGTACTGCACGGCCTACCTTGATTTTCCGTAAAGCCACATAGCTGGGTTAGATATAATCGTGAGAGGGCTGGCGGCTATTGAATATTTGTACTCAATATTTGTCTCTATAGAAACTTTCGATTAAAGCTGGTGTTTGTGTACGGACCTTGAGTGTTGGCCCACCTTAATCCACAACGAGAGGATTTGCGAACCTTAGTCACTCCTCCCCACTCCTCCACAGGTGGGACATGAGAAAGACCTCGAATGCGTCCAGAGGAGGGCAACAAAGCTGAATGAAGGGCTGGAAGGCATGTCCTGTGAGGAGCGGCTACGGACTTTGGGCTGGTCTGCGTTGGAGAAAAGGAGGCTGAAGGGTGACCTCATGGCGCTCTACAGCTTCCTGAGGAGGGGAAGTGGAGAGGGAGGTGCTGATCTCATCTGCCTGGTATCCAGTGATAGGATGTGAGGGAACGGTTCAAAGCTGCCTCAGGGAAGGTTTAGACTGGACACGAGGAAGCATTTCTTTACCAAGAGGGTGGTCACTGAGTGCTAGGAGTTTTTCAAGAACACTCTCCTGGAAGCACAAAAGCAATTCATCCTCTTTAAAGGTAAGGGAAATAGGCGAAGCAAGAGACCGACCCCCTTGGCTTAACTGCGAGTTTTTGAGTCTGCTCAAAACCAAAAGAGAAACATACCAGAGATGGAGAAGCAGGTGAATACCTGTTGAGAACTCCAAGTGCATTGACAGAGTGCAGAGGTGCAGTTAGAAAAGCAAAAGCTGAGCTCAAATTTAAATTGGCCAGAGATGTCAAAAACTACAAGAAAGGGTTCTTCAGGTACGTTAACAACAAGCAGAAACGGAAGGAAAATGTTGGCCTGCTGCTTAAACAGGAGAGGTGAATTGGTCACCAACAATGTTGGAAAGGCAGAGGTTCTCAACACTTTCTTCACTTCTGCCTTTACCAGCACTGTTGGGCCCCAGGCCTTGGGAATCCAGGCTAATACAAACACAGACCCACCAGCAGTGAAGGAAGAGTTGGTATATAAACTATTACAGGAGCTTGACCCCTACAAATCGATGGACCCTGACAATATCCACCCGAGGGAACTGACTGACGTTGTTGCAAGGCTGCTCTCCATAACCTTTGAGAAGTCATGGAGAATCATAGAATCATAGAATTGTGGTGGGTTGATCTTAGCCAGATGCCAGGCAGCCAGAAAAAGCGAGACCCAGTGATGCAACAGCTGATTTCAGCGGCATCCTTTGAAGCAAGTAGAGAGGTGGTCGGGGGAATGGGAAAGGAGGCAGGAAGGAGGGGATGTCGAGAACACCAGGAGAAGAGAGAGAAGGAGGTGCTAAACGTTTAAGCATAAGTGTACCCACTGCAAACATAAATTTGAGCACAAACTTCATCGTTTTGTTACAGAGGGGAGACAGAGCCAAGGGGTAACATTCCCCAACACAGTGCTGCCCAGACACTCACACACAGAGGATGTGTGAAAAAAAGCAGATTTATTGGTAAATTTACACAGGATAAACGCCTCCTGCGCCTCCTGGCAGGAGGAGCGTCAGAACCGTGAGCAGGTGCTGAAGGTGCGAGGAAGCGGGGGCCTGGCTTCAGGGGCACGAGCAGCAGGCGGTCAATCATGTTGCCCTTGTGGGCGCTTCGGTCTTCGTAAGCGCTGCCCATTGCCATGGCTGGATGCAGCCCCGACAAAAAGCTGTTCTTGAAAAGGGCTTGGAAAATGCAGAGAAGGGCAAGTCCCCATCATCCCCTCCATCGCTTTCGGCATGTCCTGCACCAGCCACTTGTGGCGCTCATCCGAAGACCTGACTTGATCCGGCATGTTATTGCAGTCTGCTTTGCCCCGCCACTGACTCTCTTCCACCTTCCTCTCTTCCTCCTCACAGCTGGAGCTTCCCTGCTGGCTGCCGCTGTCAGAGTCAGTGCTCCTGCGCCTGCGCAGCCAGTAGAGCCCGCAGAGCACGAGCAGGGTTTCAGCAGAGGCCCACAGCCACCAGTGCTGGCAGGCAACGAGGAGCACGCCTTCCTGGGAGAGCCCGCGCGGCTCCTGGCTCCTCTGCTCCAGCTCCTCCAGCAGCCAAGTCACCTCCCGACTCTGCTGCTCCTCATGCTGCCGCAGGAGGTCTTGCATGGCCGCGTCCGGCCAGTCACTCACCTTCAGCGTGTATTGCAGGATGCTCAGCAGGGTCAGGACGTGGGTGATGCCCACAGCCATGGCCTGGAGGAGGAGGGAGAGAAGGGGCTCAGCGGTGCTGGGTGGGAGGGAGATGGCGGCTGGGGTAGCCGGGGCAGGAGACGCGGGGGGGCCCGGGAACGGGCGGGAAGAGGGGGAGAGGGGGAGAGGGAGCTCGGAGGCAGCAAGGGGAAGGTTGGTGAGTGCTGTGAGGATGGGGGCACATCCCCACAGGCCCCCGGGCACTCGCCATGGCTGGCAGCCCCGGGCGCCTCTGCGCCCAGCCCCGAGGGCAGCACCTGCCCTGCCCAAGGCACTCTCCGCAGCAGCTGCACCCTTGCTTCAGCCTTAGAAACCCCTTCTGGGGGCTGGTGCTTCTGCCCTGTTCCTCGTCCAGCCCAGCCTTCCCCCCACCTGCCCCACTCACCGCTGGCCCGAGCCGTACTGCAGCAGCGGGGCTGCCGGCTGGTGTTCCTTGTGACACCCCTCTGTGACTTGTCCTCTGTGCTGTCACAGGCGCCAGAGCGCCACGGCAACACCCCACCCGGCCAGCCACAGCTCTCTGGCCCCTGCAACCTGCAAAGCACAACCCCCCGCTGGCAGGACAGAGCTCCCGGGGCCCCTAAACCTCCCCAGAAAGAGCAGCGGGGGTGGCACAAGGGTGTCCCTGGCTTGCACAGGGAGCTCCACACCCGGCTGAGCCCCGTGCTGAGGCTCCCAGCTCCCTCCATGGCACCAACAGCAGCAGCAGCAGCAGCAGCAGCAAGGAGCCTTTGGGGAGAAGTTCTTTCTCATGCTTTCATACGTGTGTGTGTAGCACGTGCACTCACGCTTCTGCTACTCCAACCTATGTTGGGTCATTCTATACCTGCATTGCACCCAGCGACTTTTGACTTCCCACTCTGATACTAAAGCAGAAATCAGAAGAGTTATGGAGGCATAGCTACTAGTGGTCATATTATGACCGTCTCTAACAAGAAGGAAAAGTAAATACAAAGGAAAGACAAATCAGATCGTTTCCCCTGGGGAGCAACCTGGCTGAGCCCCGCGGTTGGGCTCCCAGTCCCGGCTGCCTTCACAGCTGCAGCAGCTGCAGCAGCAGAGAGGAGCCGTTGGCAGGGTCAGAGCAGAGCAAGTTCTGCTCCCGCTTCCCCGCGGGGTTTGCTCCTTGTGACCCCTGCAAGCCGCCTCCTTCCCTCTCCTCCCCTCGCACCTCTCCCGTTGGGGCAGGACTTTGCCCGGGAAGCCCCAATAATCAAGGGGAAGGAAAAGCGTGTCCCCAGGGCAAGCAGAAGCTATCCTGCAGCTCCTGCCTGCAGGTGCCTGCTTTCCCCCTGCAAGGACAGGCCAGGGGCTGGAGAGAGCATGTCAGGGCACCTGGCTCTGGTCCAGACGGAGGGTTTTGTGGTGGCTGGAAAACAGGGGCTTCCAGATGCCCACCCAGGTACTCGCTCCTTCCCACTTCTCTGCAGGACAGGGGGAGAAAATAAGAGGGAATTCTTTTAGCATTATTTAGCACTGGTGCGGCCTCACCTTGAGTACTGTGTGCAGTTCTGGGCCCCACCATTAAAGGAGGATGTGAAGGACTGTAGAGAACTGCTAGTGGAAAACAACAAGATGTCTCAAACAGCCTTGGTGCCAAAACCACAATGCAGAGCGACGGTCGCTAGGACCCAGGACCGGACAGTACCTGGAGTGAGGGTGAGGGAGGGAGCCCTGTGGAGACAGGAGGGCCTTGCCTCGGCCCTGTCCCCCCACGGTCCGTGAAGGGTCTTATTCCCCCGCACACACCTACTGCCTGGAGGAGGGGCCTGGTATCACTCCTCTTGGTTTGACTGGTGCCCCCTCTTAATTCGACTGGTATCTCTACCACTCCTGAAACTGAGAAGAGAGAAGATTCCAGAATTCCA